>NW_026287554.1:0-239289 GCF_023373465.1 Oncorhynchus keta | reverse complement strand
GTGATGAGATAATGTCCTCTAATGTCACTGTTGGACGTGATGAGATAATGTCCTCTAATGTCACTGTTGGACGTGATGAGATAATGTCCTCTAATGTCTCTGTTGGACGTGATGAGATAATGTCCTCTAATGTCTCTGTTTGACGTGATGAGATAATGTCCTCTAATGTCACTGTTGGACGTGATGAGATAATGTCCTCCGTCTCTGTTGGACGTGATGAGATAATGTGTAGTAATGGAGACTGGAGTGATATTCAATAATAATGTTGGCTTTGTTTCATGCAGATTGTTTTGCTGCTGTAAACCTTAAAACAACAGTGTGTGATCTCACGGCTGTAAGCAGTTTAATATAGAGCAGATTTATATGATCATATCAGGGAGAGACCATAAGACACGATCTGCCTTCAGGGACCAGCTTCTCCTGGGAACCACCTCCACACACACACACACACACACACACACATGTAGTGTGTGTGTATAACCTGTTAGCATGTATCTTGATAGCGTTTAAACCTGTTAGCATGTGGCCTGTGAGCGTGTGTGTAGGTGGTTCCCAGGGAGACTAACTACGCCTGACAGGCTACATGCTAACAGGCTTAAATGCTATCAGGATACATGCTAGCAGGCTATATATATACACACACACACCGACCCCTGACAGAACCCATCTGGATTCTCTGGAGTTAGTTTTCATTATGACCGAGGTTGTCATGGAGATGTAACTGTCACTGTAAACATGTTACAGTTGTGTGGAAGTTGTCATGGTGATGTTATTCCAGGCTTTTTAATAGAGAGGTGTTAAGGCTACTTGTGGCTCTGTAGCAATGATGCTGCCACTAACATGGCTAGCAGGCTACATTCTTTCAGGCTAACAGGCTACATGCTAACAAGTGACAGGCTAACCTGCTAACCTGCTAACAGGCTACATGCTAACAGGCTTAAAAGCTCACAGTATACAGGCTAAATGCTAAACAGGCTACATGTCAAACAGGCAACATGCTGACAGGCTACCTAAAAGGGATACTGCGAGATCTCATCGTTTTTCTACTTACCCAGAGTCCGACGAACTCATTTATACCATTTTTATTTCTCTGCATGCAGTTTGGAGGTCATTGAAGTTAGCATCTCGTTAGCTTAGCATAATTGCTGGAAGTCTCCTCTCAAAAGCAGGGAAATGGACCATCTAACTACTCCAAAGCTGGGTGTTTGGTCATTTATAGTCTTACAAGCTATACATAGTAATCAATATTTTATAAATATTTTATATCCACTTCCTCATTGTGTCCTGAGGCTCGCGAAGTGGCACAGCGGTCCTAAGGAACTGCATCTCAGTGCTAGAGGCGTCACTACAGATCCTGGTTCGATTCCAGGTTGTATCACAAGCGGCTGTGATTGGGAGTCCCATAGGACAATTAGCCCAGTGTCGTTAGGGTTTGGCCAGGGTAGGCCGGCATACCTAGTTAACTTACCTAGTTAAAGTCGCGTAACGATGTATAGAGATTACAAGGTGTCTGTCTCATTATGGTATAGAGATCACAAGGTGTCTGTCTCATTATGGTATAGAGATCACAAGGTGTCTGTCTCATTATGGTATAGAGATCACAAGGTGTCTGTCTCATTATGGTATAGAGATCACAAGGTGTCTGTCTCATTGTGGTATAGAGATCACAAGGTGTCTGTCTCATTATGGTATAGAGATCACAAGGTGTCTGTCTCATTATGGTATAGAGATCACAAGGTGTCTCATTATGGTATAGAGATCACAAGGTGTCTGTCTCATTATGGTATAGAGATCACAAGGTGTCTCATTATGGTATAGAGATCACAAGGTGTCTGTCTCATTATGGTATAGAGATCACAACGTGTCTGTCTCATTATGGTATAGAGATCACAAGGTGTCTGTCTCATTATGGTCTGTCTGTCTCATTGTTGCCTGGCGCCATTGAGACAGATTCAGTTTTGCATCATGCTGAGACATAAAAATGGCATCACGAGTTAGCCTGATTCTGGGTGAGTAGAAAAGCTCCTAAATGTCAACCTCACTGTCTCCTTTATTGTGCTCTCTCCTGTCAGGCGTTTGTGATCTCGCTACCTCAGACTTCATTCCCAGGCTGGTACCAGTACATGTACAGTCAGACAGGCACCATGCACGGCTTCATAGACCACCTCTCACTTCTAACGTGTCCAACTTCAGACCCGGCAACGCCCCCACCTCCTCATACCTCCCTGAGACCAGCGTCTGCAGGTTAGTGCCACATACACACACTGTTTGTCTCTCCTCATCAGGAGGCCGGGTAGTCAGAGGATTGTTTTCCCGTTTATTTTTCATGGTTTGGACGTGCTAGTACGGTGGGCCCGATTGGTGTCAGCACGTTAGCACGGTGGGCCCCGACAGGTGTCACTGCTAGCACGTTAGTACGGTGGGCCCCGATTGGTGTCACCTCGCAGCACGTTAGTATCAACCTGACAGGTCACCTCGTTAGGCACGGTGGCCCCGATTGCGTCACCTCGTTAGCACGTTAGCACGGTGGGTCCCGATTGGTGTCACCTCGTTAGGCATCGGTGGGTTCCGATTGGTGTCACCTTGTTAGTACGGTAAAATCCTGATTGGTAGTCACCGCTAGGCACGCGAAGGCACAAAAATCCCATTGGTGTCACCCTTGCTAGTACGTGGCCATTGCGTCACCCTCGCTAGGCACGGGTGGGCCCCGATTGGTGCCACCAAGGTACGGTCCTGACAGGCCACCTCGTTAGCATGGTGGCCCTGATTGGTGTCACTCGTTAGTACGGTGGGCCCCGACAGGCAAGTCACCAAGTAGCACGTTAGTACGGTGGGCCCCGATTGGTGTCACCTCGTTAGCACGTTAGTACGGTGGGCCCCGATTGGTGTTAGTACGTACGGTGGGCCCCGATTGGTGTCACCTCGTTAGTACGGTGGGCCCCGATTGGTGTCACCTCGTTAGTGCGGTGGGCCCGATTGGCGTCACCTCGTTAGTACGGTGGGTCCCGATTGGTGTAACCTCGTTAGTACGGTGGGTCCCGATTGGTGTCACCTCGTTAGCACATTAGTACGGTGGGCCCCGATTGGTGTCACCTCGTTAGCACGTTAGTACGGTGGGCCCCGATTGGTGTCACCTCGTTAGCACGTTAGTACGGTGGGCCCCGATTGGTGTTAGTACGAGTGGGCCCCGATTGGTGTCACCTCGTTAGCACGTTAGTACGGTGGGCCCCGATTGGTGTCACCTCGTTAGCACGTTAGTACGGTGGGCCCCGATTGGTGTCACCTCGTTAGCACGTTAGTACGGTGGGCCCGATTGGTGTTAGTACAGTGGGCCCCGATTGGTGTCACCTCGTTAGTACGGTGGGCCCCGATTGGTGTCACCTCGTTAGCACGTTAGTACGGTGGGCCCCGATTGGTGTCACCTTGTTAGCACGTTGAGTACGGTGGGCCCCGATTGGTGTCACCTCGTTAGCACGTTAGTATGGTGGGCCCCGATTGGTGTTAGTACGGTGGGCCCCGATTGGTGTCACCTCGTTAGTACGGTGGGTCCCGATTGGTGTCACCTCGTTAGTACGGTGGGTCCCGATTGGTGTCACCTCGTCAGCACGTTAGTACGGTGGGCCCCGATTGGTGTCACCTCGTTAGTACGGTGGGTCCCGATTGGTGTCACCTCGTTAGTACGGTGGGTCCCGATTGGTGTCACCTCGTTAGCACGTTAGTACGGTGGGCCCCGATTGGTGTCACCTCGTTAGCACGTTAGTACGGTGGGCCCCGATTGGTGTCACCTCGTTAGCACGTTAGTACGGTGGGCCCCGATTGGTGTTAGTACAGTGGGCCCCGATTGGTGTCACCTCGTTAGCACGTTAGTACGGTGGGCCCCGATTGGTGTCACCTCGTTAGCACGTTAGTACGGTGGGCCCCGATTGGTGTCACCTCGTTAGTGCGTTAGTACGGTGGGCCCCGATTGGTGTTAGTACAGTGGGCCCCGATTGGTGTCACCTGCGTTAGTACGGTGGGCCCCGATTGGTGTCACCTCGTTAGCACGTTGAGTACGGTGGGCCCCGATTGGTGTCACCTTGTTAGCACGTTAGTACGGTGGGCCCCGATTGGTGTCACCTCGTTAGCACGTTAGTACGGTGGGCCCCGATTGGTGTTAGTACGGTGGGCCCCGATTGGTGTCACCTCGTTAGTACGGTGGGCCCCGATTGGTGTCACCTCGTTAGTACGGTGGGCCCCGATTGGTGTCACCTCGTTAGTACGGTGGGCCCCGATTGGTGTCACCTCGTTAGTACGGTGGGCCCCGATTGGTGTCACCTCGTTAGCACGTTAGTACGGTGGGCCCCGATTGGTGTCACCTCGTTAGCACGTTAGTACGGTGGGCCCCGATTGGTGTATGAGTACGGTGGGCCCCGATTGGTGTCACCTCGTTAGTACGGTGGGCCCCGATTGGTGTCACCTCGTTAGTACGGTGGGCCCCGATTGGTGTCACCTCGTTAGCACGTTAGTACGGTGGGCCCCGATTGGTGCCACCTCGTTAGCACGTTAGTATGGTGGGCGCACCGATTAGTGTTACCTCGTTAGCACGTTAGTACGGTGGGCGCCGATTGGTGTCACCTCGTTAGTACGGTGGGCGCACCGATTGGTGTCACCTCGTTAGTACGGTGGGCGCACCGATTGGTGTCACCTCGTTAGTACGGTGGGCCCCGATTGGTGTCACCTCGTTAGCACGTTAGTATGGTGGGCGCACCGATTGGTGTCACCTCGTTAGCACGTTAGTACGGTGGGCCCCGATTGGTGTCACCTCGTTAGTACGGTGGGCCCCGATTGGTGTCACCTCGTTAGCACGGTGGGCACCGATTGGTGTCACCTCGTTAGCACGTTAAGTACGGTGGGCCCCGATTGGTGTCACCTCGTTAGTACGGTGGGCCCCGATTGGTGTCACCTCGTTAGCACGTTAGTACGGTGGGCCCCGATTGGTGTCACCTCGTTAGTACGGTGGCGCACCGATTAGTGTCACCTCGTTAGTACGGTGGGTGCCGATTGGTGTCACCTCGTTAGTATGGTGGGCGCACCGATTGGTGTCACCTCGTTAGCACGTTAGTACGGTGGGCCCCGATTGGTGTCACCTCGTTAGCACGTTAGTACGGTGGGCCCCGATTGGTGTCATCTCGTTAGTACGGTGGGCGCACCGATTGGTGTCACCTCGTTAGTACGGTGGGCGCACCGATTGGTGTCACCTCGTTGAGTACGGTGGGCGCACCGATTGGTGTCACCTCGTTGAGTACGGTGGGCGCACCGATTGGTGTCACCTCGTTAGTACGGTGGGCGCACCGATTGGTGTCACCTCGTGGCTGGCCCAGATGATGTTTAAAGAGTGGCTGGTCCAGGTGATGTTTAAAGAGTGGCTGGCCCAGATTATGTTTAAAGAGTGGCTGGCCCAGATGATGTTTAAAGAGAGGCTGGCCCAGATGATGTTTAAAGAGAGGCTGGCCCAGGTGATGTTTAAAGAGTGGCTGGCCCAGATTATGTTTAAAGAGTGGCTGGCCCAGGTGATGTTTAAAGAGTGGCTGGCCCAGGTGATGTTTAAAGAGTGGCTGGCCCAGGTGATGTTTAAAGAGTGGCTGGCCCAGATGATGTTTAACGAGTGGCTGGCCCAGATGATGTATTTTTATTTTTTTATTTCACCTTTATTTAACCAGGTAGGCTAGTTGAGAACAAGTTCTCATTTGCAACTGCGACCTGGCCAAGATAAAGCATAGCAGTGTGAACAGACAACACAGAGTTACACATGGAGTAAACAATTAGCAAGTCAATAACACAGTAGAAAAAAATGGGCAGTCTATATACAATGTGTGCAAAAGGCATGAGGAGGTAGGCGAATAATACAATTTTGCAGATTAACACTGGAGTGATAAATGATCAGATGGTCATGTACAGGTAGAGATATTGGTGTGCAAAAGAGCAGAAAAGTAAATATATATATTTTTTAAACAGTATAAAAACAGTATGGGAATGAGGTAGGTGAAAATGGGTGGGCTATTTACCTATAGACTATGTACAGCTGCAGCGATCGGTTAGCTGCTCGGATAGCTGATGTTTGAAGTTGGTGAGGGAGATAAAAGTCTCCAACTTCAGCGATTTTTGCAATTCGCTCCAGTCACAGGCAATAAAGAGTGGCTGGCCCAGATGATGTATAAAGAGTGGCTGGCCCAGGTGATGTATAAAGAGTGGCTGGCCCAGGTGATGTATAAAGAGTGGCTGGCCCAGGTGATGTATAAAGAGTGGCTGGCCCAGGTGATGTTTAACGAGTGGCTGGCCCAGATGATGTATAAGAGTGGCTGGCCCAGATGATGTTTAACGAGTGGCTGGCCCAGATGATGTTTAACGAGTGGCTGGCCCAGATGATGTTTAACGAGTGGCTGGCCCAGATGATGTTTAACGAGTGGCTGGCCCAGATGATGTATAAAGAGTGGCTGGCCCAGGTGATGTTTAACGAGTGGCTGGCCCAGGTGATGTTTAACGAGTGGCTGGCCCAGATGATGTTTAACGAGTGGCTGGCCCAGATGATGTTTAACGAGTGGCTGGCCCAGATGATGTTTAACGAGTGGCTGGCCCAGATGATGTTTAACGAGTGGCTGGCCCAGATGATGTTTAACGAGTGGCTGGCCCAGATGATGTTTAACGAGTGGCTGGCCCAGATGATGTTTAACGAGTGGCTGGCCCAGATGATGTTTAACGAGTGGCTGGCCCAGATGATGTTTAACGAGTGGCTGGCCCAGATGATGTTTAACGAGTGGCTGGCCCAGATGATGTTTAACGCCAGTGGCTGGCCCAGATGATGTTTAGAGTGGCTGGCCCAGATGATGTTTAACGAGTGGCTGGCCCAGATGATGTTTAACGAGTGGCTGGCCCAGATGATGTTTAGAGTGGCTGGCCCAGATGATGTTTAGAGTGGCTGGCCCAGATGATGTTTAGAGTGGCTGGCCCAGATGATGTTTAGAGTGGCTGGCCCAGATGATGTTTAGAGTGGCTGGCCCAGATGATGTTTAGAGTGGCTGGCCCAGATGATGTTTAGAGTGGCTGGCCCAGGTGATGTTTAAAGAGTGGCTGGCCCAGATTATGTTTAAAGAGTGGCTGGCCCAGATTATGTTTAAGAGTGGCTGGCCCAGATTATGTTTAACGAGTGGCTGGCCCAGATGATGTTTAACGAGTGGCTGGCCCAGATGATGTTTAGAGTGGCTGGCCCAGATGATGTTTAGAGTGGCTGGCCCAGATGATGTTTAGAGTGGCTGGCCCAGATGATGTTTAGAGTGGCTGGCCCAGATGATGTTTAGAGTGGCTGGCCCAGATGTTTAACGAGTGGCTGGCCCAGATGTTTAACAGTGGCTGGCCCAGATGTTTAACGAGTGGCTGGCCCAGGTGATGTTTAACGAGTGGCTGGCCCAGGTGATGTTTAACAGTGGCTGGCCCAGGTGATGTTTAACGAGTGGCTGGCCCAGGTGATGTTTAGCAGTGGCTGGCCCAGATGATGTTTAGAGTGGCTGGCCCAGGTGATGTTTAAAGAGTGGCTGGCCCAGATGATGTTTAAAGAGTGGCTGGCCCAGGTGATGTTTAAAGAGTGGCTGGCCCAGATTATGTTTAAAGAGTGGCTGGCCCAGATTATGTTTAACGAGTGGCTGGCCCAGATTATGTTTAACGAGTGGCTGGCCCAGATGATGTTTAACGAGTGGCTGGCCCAGATGATGTTTAACGAGTGGCTGGCCCAGATGATGTTTAACGAGTGGCTGGCCCAGATGATGTTTAACGAGTGGCTGGCCCAGATGTTTAACGAGTGGCTGGCCCAGATGATGTTTAACGAGTGGCTGGCCCAGATGATGTTTAGAGTGGCTGGCCCAGATGATGTTTAGAGTGGCTGGCCCAGGTGATGTTTAACGAGTGGCTGGCCCAGGTGATGTTTAACGAGTGGCTGGCCCAGATGTTTAACGAGTGGCTGGCCCAGATGTTTAACGAGTGGCTGGCCCAGGTGATGTTTAACGAGTGGCTGGCCCAGGTGATGTTTAACGAGTGGCTGGCCCAGATGATGTTTAGAGTGGCTGGCCCAGATGATGTTTAGAGTGGCTGGCCCAGATGATGTTTAGAGTGGCTGGCCCAGATGATGTTTAGAGTGGCTGGCCCAGATGATGTTTAGAGTGGCTGGCCCAGATGATGTTTAGAGTGGCTGGCCCAGGTGATGTTTAGAGTGGCTGGCCCAGGTGATGTTTAACGAGTGGCTGGCCCAGGTGATGTTTAGCGAGTGGCTGGCCCAGGTGATGTTTAACAGTGGCTGGCCCAGGTGATGTTTAACGAGTGGCTGGCCCAGGTGATGTTTAGCGAGTGGCTGGCCCAGATGATGTTTAGAGTGGCTGGCCCAGGTGATGTTTAAATAGTGGCTGGCCCAGATGATGTTTAAAGAGTGGCTGGCCCAGATGATGTTTAAAGAGTGGCTGGCCCAGATGATGTTTAAAGAGTGGCTGGCCCAGATGATGTATAAAGAGTGGCTGGTCCAGGTAATGTTTAAAGAGTGGCTGGCCCAGATGATGTTTAAAGAGTGGCTGGCCCAGGTGATGTTTAAAGAGTGGCTGGCCCAGATGATGTTTAGAGTGGCTGGCCCAGATGATGTTTAGAGTGGCTGGCCCAGATGATGTTTAGAGTGGCTGGCCCAGATGATGTTTAGAGTGGCTGGCCCAGATGATGTTTAACGAGTGGCTGGCCCAGATGATGTTTAACGAGTGGCTGGCCCAGATGTTTAACGAGTGGCTGGCCCAGATGATGTTTAACGAGTGGCTGGCCCAGATGATGTTTAGAGTGGCTGGCCCAGGTGATGTTTAGAGTGGCTGGCCCAGGTGATGTTTAGAGTGGCTGGCCCAGGTGATGTTTAGAGTGGCTGGCCCAGATGTTTAACGAGTGGCTGGCCCAGATGTTTAACGAGTGGCTGGCCCAGATGATGTTTAACGAGTGGCTGGCCCAGATGATGTTTAACAGTGGCTGGCCCAGATGATGTTTAGAGTGGCTGGCCCAGGTGATGTTTAAAGAGTGGCTGGCCCAGATGATGTTTAAAGAGTGGCTGGCCCAGATGATGTTTAAAGAGTGGCTGGCCCAGATGATGTATAAAGAGTGGCTGGCCCAGATAATGTTTAAAGAGTGGCTGGCCCAGATGATGTTTAAAGAGTGGCTGGCCCAGGTGATGTTTAAAGAGTGGCTGGCCCAGGTAATGTTTAAAGAGTGGCTGGCCCAGGTGATGTTTAAAGAGTGGCTGGCCCAGGTGATGTTTAAAGAGTGGCTGGCCCAGATGATGTTTAAAGAGTGGCTGGCCCAGGTGATGTTTAAAGTGGCTGGCCCAGGTGATGTTTAAAGAGTGGCTAGCCCAGGTGATGTATTTTTATTTTTTTATTTCACCTTTATTTAACCAGGTAGGCTAGTTGAGAACATCTTTATTTAACCAGGTAGGCCAGTTGAGAACACCTTTATTTAACCAGGTAGGCTAGTTGAGAACACCTTTATTTAACCAGGTAGGCTAGTTGAGAACAAGTTCTCATTTGCAACTGCGACCTGGCCAAGATAAAGCATAGCAGTGTGAACAGACAACACAGAGTTACACATGGAGTAAACAATTAACAAGTCAATAACACAGTAGAAAAAAATGGGCAGTCTATATACAATGTGTGCAAAAGGCATGAGGAGGTAGGCGAATAATACAATTTTGCAGATTAACACTGGAGTGATAAATGATCAGATGGTCATGTACAGGTAGAGATATTGGTGTGCAAAAGAGCAGAAAAGTAAATAAAAAAAATTAAAAAAAACAGTATAAAAACAGTATGGGAATGAGGTAGGTGAAAATGGGTGGGCTATTTACCTATAGACTATGTACAGCTGCAGCGATCGGTTAGCTGCTCGGATAGCTGATGTTTGAAGTTGGTGAGGGAGATAAAAGTCTCCAACTTCAGCGTTTTTGCAATTCGTTCCAGTCACAGGCAATAAAGAGTGGCTGGCCCAGATGATGTTTAGAGTGGCTGGCCCAGGTGATGTTTAACGAGTGGCTGGCCCAGATGATGTTTAACGAGTGGCTGGCCCAGATGATGTATAAAGAGTGGCTGGCCCAGGTGATGTTTAACGAGTGGCTGGCCCAGGTGATGTTTAACGAGTGGCTGGCCCAGATGATGTTTAACGAGTGGCTGGCCCAGATGATGTTTAACGAGTGGCTGGCCCAGATGATGTTTAACGAGTGGCTGGCCCAGATGATGTTTAACGAGTGGCTGGCCCAGATGATGTTTAACGAGTGGCTGGCCCAGATGATGTTTAACGAGTGGCTGGCCCAGATGATGTTTAGCGAGTGGCTGGCCCAGATGATGTTTAACGAGTGGCTGGCCCAGATGATGTTTAACAGTGGCTGGCCCAGATGATGTTTAACGAGTGGCTGGCCCAGATGATGTTTAACGAGTGGCTGGCCCAGATGATGTTTAACGAGTGGCTGGCCCAGATGATGTTTAACGAGTGGCTGGCCCAGATGATGTTTAACGAGTGGCTGGCCCAGATGATGTTTAACGAGTGGCTGGCCCAGATGATGTTTAACGAGTGGCTGGCCCAGATGATGTTTAGAGTGGCTGGCCCAGGTGATGTTTAACAGTGGCTGGCCCAGATGTTTAACAGTGGCTGGCCCAGATGTTTAACGAGTGGCTGGCCCAGATGTTTAACGAGTGGCTGGCCCAGGTGATGTTTAACAGTAGCTGGCCCAGGTGATGTTTAACGAGTGGCTGGCCCAGATGATGTTTAGAGTGGCTGGCCCAGATGATGTTTAGAGTGGCTGGCCCAGATGATGTTTAGAGTGGCTGGCCCAGATGATGTTTAGAGTGGCTGGCCCAGATGATGTTTAGAGTGGCTGGCCCAGATGATGTTTAGAGTGGCTGGCCCAGATGATGTTTAGAGTGGCTGGCCCAGGTGATGTTTAGAGTGGCTGGCCCAGGTGATGTTTAGAGTGGCTGGCCCAGGTGATGTTTAGAGTGGCTGGCCCAGGTGATGTTTAGAGTGGCTGGCCCAGGTGATGTTTAACGAGTGGCTGGCCCAGGTGATGTTTAACGAGTGGCTGGCCCAGGTGATGTTTAACAGTGGCTGGCCCAGATGATGTTTAGAGTGGCTGGCCCAGGTGATGTTTAGAGTGGCTGGCCCAGGTGATGTTTAAAGAGTGGCTGGCCCAGATGATGTTTAAAGAGTGGCTGGCCCAGATGATGTTTAAAGAGTGGCTGGCCCAGATGATGTATAAAGAGTGGCTGGCCCAGGTAATGTTTAAAGAGTGGCTGGCCCAGATGATGTTTAAAGAGTGGCTGGCCCAGGTGATGTTTAAAGAGTGGCTGGCCCAGGTGATGTTTAAAGAGTGGCTGGCCCAGGTGATGTTTAAAGAGTGGCTAGCCCAGGTGATGTATTTTTATTTTTTTATTTCACCTTTATTTAACCAGGTAGGCTAGTTGAGAACACCTTTATTTAACCAGGTAGGCCAGTTGAGAACACCTTTATTTAACCAGGTAGGCTAGTTGAGAACACCTTTATTTAACCAGGTAGGCTAGTTGAGAACAAGTTCTCATTTGCAACTGCGACCTGGCCAAGATAAAGCATAGCAGTGTGAACAGACAACACAGAGTTACACATGGAGTAAACAATTAACAAGTCAATAACACAGTAGAAAAAAATGGGCAGTCTATATACAATGTGTGCAAAAGGCATGAGGAGGTAGGCGAATAATACAATTTTGCAGATTAACACTGGAGTGATAAATGATCAGATGGTCATGTACAGGTAGAGATATTGGTGTGCAAAAGAGCAGAAAAGTAAATAAAAAAAAATAAAAAAAAACAGTATAAAAACAGTATGGGAATGAGGTAGGTGAAAATGGGTGGGCTATTTACCTATAGACTATGTACAGCTGCAGCGATCGGTTAGCTGCTCGGATAGCTGATGTTTGAAGTTGGTGAGGAGATAAAAGTCTCCAACTTCAGCGATTTTTGCAATTCGTTCCAGTCACAGGCAATAAAGAGTGGCTGGCCCAGATGATGTATAAGAGTGGCTGGCCCAGATGATGTATAAAGAGTGGCTGGCCCAGGTGATGTATAAAGAGTGGCTGGCCCAGGTGATGTATAAAGAGTGGCTGGCCCAGGTGATGTATAAAGAGTGGCTGGCCCAGGTGATGTTTAACGAGTGGCTGGCCCAGATGATGTATAAGAGTGGCTGGCCCAGATGATGTTTAACGAGTGGCTGGCCCAGATGATGTTTAGCGAGTGGCTGGCCCAGATGATGTTTAACGAGTGGCTGGCCCAGATGATGTATAAAGAGTGGCTGGCCCAGGTGATGTTTAGCAGTGGCTGGCCCAGGTGATGTTTAACCGAGTGGCTGGCCCAGATGATGTTTAACAGTGGCTGGCCCAGATGATGTTTAACGCAGTGGCTGGCCCAGATGATGTTTAACGAGTGGCTGGCCCAGATGATGTTTAACGAGTGGCTGGCCCAGATGATGTTTAACGAGTGGCTGGCCCAGATGATGTTTAACGAGTGGCTGGCCCAGATGATGTTTAACGAGTGGCTGGCCCAGATGATGTTTAACGAGTGGCTGGCCCAGATGATGTTTAACGAGTGGCTGGCCCAGATGATGTTTAACGAGTGGCTGGCCCAGATGATGTTTAACGAGTGGCTGGGCCAGATGATGTTTAACGAGTGGCTGGCCCAGATGATGTTTAACGAGTGGCTGGCCCAGATGATGTTTAACGAGTGGCTGGCCCAGATGATGTTTAGAGTGGCTGGCCCAGATGATGTTTAGAGTGGCTGGCCCAGGTGATGTTTAACAGTGGCTGGCCCAGGTGATGTTTAACGAGTGGCTGGCCCAGATGATGTTTAACGAGTGGCTGGCCCAGATGATGTTTAACGAGTGGCTGGCCCAGATGATGTTTAACGAGTGTCGCCCAGATGATGTTTAACGAGTGTCTGGCCCAGATGATGTTTAACGAGTGGCTGGCCCAGATGATGTTTAATGAGTGGCTGGCCCAGATGATGTTTAACGAGTGGCTGGCCCAGATGATGTTTAACGAGTGGCTGGCCCAGATGATGTTTAGCAGTGGCTGGCCCAGATGATGTTTAACGAGTGGCTGGCCCAGATGATGTTTAACGAGTGGCTGGGCCAGATGATGTTTAGCAGTGGCTGGCCCAGATGATGTTTAACGAGTGGCTGGCCCAGATGATGTTTAACAGTGGCTGGCCCAGATGATGTTTAGAGTGGCTGGCCCAGATGATGTTTAGAGTGGCTGGCCCAGGTGATGTTTAGCAGTGGCTGGCCCAGGTGATGTTTAGCAGTGGCTGGCCCAGATGATGTTTAACGAGTGGCTGGCCCAGATGATGTTTAACGAGTGGCTGGCCCAGATGATGTTTAACGAGTGTCGCCCAGATGATGTTTAACGAGTGTCTGGCCCAGATGATGTTTAACAAGTGGCTGGCCCAGATGATGTTTAATGAGTGGCTGGCCCAGATGATGTTTAGCAGTGGCTGGCCCAGATGATGTTTAGAGTGGCTGGCCCAGATGATGTTTAGAGTGGCTGGCCCAGATGATGTTTAGAGTGGCTGGCCCAGATGATGTTTAACGAGTGGCTGGCCCAGATGATGTTTAGAGTGGCTGGCCCAGATGATGTTTAGAGTGGCTGGCCCAGATGATGTTTAGAGTGGCTGGCCCAGATGATGTTTAGAGTGGCTGGCCCAGATGATGTTTAGAGTGGCTGGCCCAGATGATGTTTAGAGTGGCTGGCCCAGATGATGTTTAGAGTGGCTGGCCCAGATGATGTTTAGAGTGGCTGGCCCAGATGATGTTTAGAGTGGCTGGCCCAGGTGATGTTTAACGAGTGGCTGGCCCAGATTATGTTTAAGAGTGGCTGGCCCAGGTGATGTTTAGAGTGGCTGGCCCAGTGCCCCAGTTGTCTTGATAGATGTGGAGGGTCATCTCCTTCAGTTGTCTTGATAGATGTGGAGGGTCAACTCCTTTAGTTGTCTTGATAGATGTGGAGGGTCAACTCCTTTAGTTGTCTTGATAGATGTGGAGGGTCAACTCCTTTAGTTGTCTTGATAGATGTGGACGGTCAACTCCTTTAGTTGTCTTGATAGATGTGGAGGGTCAACTCCTTTAGTTGTCTTGATAGATGTGGAGGGTCAACTCCTTTAGTTGTCTTGATAGATGTGGAGGGTCAACTCCTTTCGTTGTCTTGATAGATGTGGAGGGTCAACTCCTTTAGTTGTCTTGATAGATGTGGAGGGTCAACTCCTTTAGTTGTCTTGATAGATGTGGAGGGTCAACTCCTTTAGTTGTCTTGATAGATGTGGAGGGTCAACTCCTTTAGTTGTCTTGAGAGATTTTGGTTTTCTTCCTCTCTAAGTTTGGTGTGGGTTTTTCTTTTGTTGGCCTCTAAGTGGGCAAATTTAGTGTATCTCATGGTGGGTATCTTTTAGGTTCCAGTTGTTGTTTCTAGTGGACAGCCCCTTGAGTGTCTTTCATAACCCCTCCTATAACCCCACCTGATTCGTTTTAGTTGTTGTCATTGGCTCTTTGTTAGTTCCCCCTTCTGTTTGAGGGACAATTTTAGCTTTTCTCGTTGGGGAACGTAAGAGGTTGGACTGACATTATAGTCTGGTGCTTGAGGACCCATGGTGTTCCCAAGCTATCAATCAGTCTGTTACCTCTCTCTCCTGCTACCCCTCTCTCTCCTGCTACCTCTCTCTCTCCTGCCACCCTCTCTCTCCTGCTACCCTCTCTCTCCTGCCACCCCTCTCTCTCCTGCTACCCTCTCTCTCCTGCTACCCCTCTCTCTCCTGCTACCCCTCTCTCTCCTGCTACCCCTCTCTCTCCTGCCACCCCTCTCTCTCCTGCTACCCCTCTCTCTCCTGCTACCTCTCTCTCTCCTGCTACCCCTCTCTCTCCTGCTACCCCTCTCTCTCCTGCTACCCCTCTCTCTCCTGCTACCCCTCTCTCTCTACTGCCACCCCCTCTCTCTCCTGCTACCCCTCTCTCTCCTGCCACCCCTCTCTCTCCTGCTATACCCCTCTCTCTCCTGCTATACCCCTCTCTCTCCTGCTACCCCTCTCTCTCCTGCTACCCCTCTCTCTCCTGCTACCCCTCTCTCTCCTGCTACCCCTCTCTCTCCTGCTACCCCTCTCTCTCCTGCCACCCCTCTCTCTCCTGCTACCCCTCTCTCTCCTGCTACCCCTCTCTCTCCTGCTACCTCTCTCTCTCCTGCCACCCCTCTCTCTACTGCTACCCCTCTCTCTCCTGCCACAATTCTCTCTCCTGCTACTCCTCTCTCTCCTGCCACCCTCTCTCCTGCTACCCCCTTTCTACACTTCTCTCCATGAGCCTCTCTCTCCTGTTACCCCCTCTCTCCTGCTACCCCCTCTCTCTCCTGCCACCCCTCTCTCTCCTGCTACCCTCTCTCTCCTTGCTACTCCTCTTTCTGCTACCCTCTCTCTCCTGCTACCCTCTCTTCTCCTATACCCCTCTCTCTCCTGCTACCCCCTCTCTCCCTGCTACCCCTCTCTCTCCTGCCACCCCTCTCTCTCCTGCCCACCCCTCTCTCCCCTGCCACCCCTCTCTCTCCCACTACCCCTCTCTCTCCTGCTACCCCTCTCTCTCCTGCTACCCCTCTCTCTCCTGCTACCCCTCTCTCTCTCCTGCTACCCCCTCTCCTGCCACCCCTCCTCTCTCCTGCCACCCCTCTCTCTCCTGCCACCCTCTCTCTCCCTGCCACCCCTCTCTCTACCCCCACCCCTGCTCTCTCCTGCCACCCTCTCTCTCCTGCCACCCCTCTCTCTCCCTGCCACCTCTCTCTCCTGCCACCCCTCTCTCCTGCCACCCCTCTCTCCTGCCACCCCCTCTCTCCTGCCACCCCCTCTCCTGCCACCCCTCTCTCTCCTGCCACCCCTCTCTCCTGCCACCCCTGTCTCTCCTGCCACCCCTCTCTCTCCTGCCACCCCTCTCTCTCCTACCACCCTCTCTCTCCTGCCACCCCTCTCTCTCCTGCTACCCTCCTCTCTCTCCTGCCACCCCTCTCCTCCCTGCCACCCCCTCTCTCTCCTGCCACCCCTCTCTCCTGCCACCCTCTCTCTCCTTCTACCCCTCTCTCTCCTTCTACACCTCCTCTCCTGCTACCCCTCTCTCTCCTGCTACCCCTCTCTCTCCTGCCACCCCTCTCTCTCCTGCCACCCTCTCTCCTCCTGCCACCCCTCTCTCTCTCTGCCCCCTCTCTCTCCTGCCACCCCTCTCTCCTCTCTCCTGCCACCCCTCTCTCTCCTGCCACCCCCTCTCTCCTGCCACCCCCTCTCTCTCCTGCCACCCTCTCTCCCTGCCACCCCTCTCTCTCCTGCCACCCCTCTCTCCTGCTACCCCTCTCTCTCCCCTGC
Source organism: Oncorhynchus keta (assembly GCF_023373465.1). Lineage (NCBI taxonomy): Eukaryota > Metazoa > Chordata > Actinopteri > Salmoniformes > Salmonidae > Oncorhynchus > Oncorhynchus keta. Next base: position 222,832 of record NW_026287554.1, on the reverse strand, counting down.
TACCCCCCTCTCTCCTGCCCACCCCTCTCTCCTGCCACCCCTCTCTCCTGCCACCCCTCTCCTGCCACCCTCTCTCTCTCCTGCTACCCCCTCTCTCCTGCCACCCCTCTCTCTCCTGCCACCCCCCCTCTCTCTCTGCTACCCCCTCTCTCTCCCTGCCACCCCTCTCTCTCCTGCCACTGGTCCTTAACAGTCTCCTGCCACCCCTGAACTGTCTCTCCTGCCACCCCTTTGTCTCCTGGTCCAGTTAACAGTGTCTGTCCTACAGCGATGTTCCAACTGTCTGGCTTTAAATCATTTGCTGAATGGCATAACCTGTCTGTCCTACAGCGATGTTCCAGCTGTCTGGCTTTAAATCATTAGCTGAATGGCATAACCCTGCAGGTCTGTCTCTGTTCCAGAATGTCTAGAATCCTGCCACCCCATTAGCTCTCTCCTGTTAGAAACTCTGTTCCAGAACCCCCACTGCCACACAGAGGGTGTTACTGTCTCTCTGACTGGGACCCTCCAGGTCTGTTGGGGATTCTGTTACGTAACAGTACTGTAGAGACGGTCTGTTTAAACACACGCTCTCTTTAAGACTATAGGAATGTCCCTCCAGTGTTAAAGCATGACTAATGAGCCATTCCCAGAAAACACTATTTGTGTCATGAATGAAACGTTTTTATTCAAGAAAGACACTCTTCTATGGACAGATCATTGTCTTCCTGGGTGGATGGGGACATGGCAGATGGGCCGGATGGGGACATGGCAGATGGGCTGGGGGACATGGCAAAATCATGGGGACATGGCAATGGCCGGATGGGGACATGGCAGATGGGCCTGATGGGGACAGGGGTGGATGGAGAGAGAGATGCCATCTTCAATGGGGACATGGCAGATGGGCCGGATGGGGACAGGGGTGGATGGAGAGAGAGATGCCATCTTCCTGGGTGGATGGGGACATGTCTGGCTTTAAATGGCAGATGGGATGGATGGGGACTAAATGGGCCGGATGGGGACATGGCAGATGGGCCGGATGGGGACATGGCAGATGGGAACTGGAGGACATGGCAGATGGGCCGGATGGGGACATGGCAGATGGCCGGATGAACATGGCAGATGTCTGATGGGGACATGGGCAGATGGGCCGGATGGGGACATGGCAGATGGGCCGTGGATGGGGACATGGCAGATGGGATGGATGGGGGACATGGCGAATGGGATGGATGGGGACATGGCAGATGGGCCGGATGGGGACATGGCAGATGGGCCGGATGGGGACATGGCAGATGGGCCGGATGGGGACATGGCAGAACCCAGATGTCTGTCCTGGGGACAGCGGTGTGGAGAGAGATGCCATCTTCTGGGCCGGGTGGGGACAGGGGTGGATGGAGGAGAGATGCCATCTTCCTGGGGTGGGGCCGGGTGGGGGGACAGGGGTGGATGGAGGAGAGATGCCATCTTCCTGGGGGTGGGCCGGGTGGGGACAGGGGTGGGGATGGAGGGAGATGCCATCTTCCTGGGGTGGGCCGGGTGGGGACAGGGGTGGATGGAGGGAGAGATGCCATCTTCCTGGGGGGTGGGCCGGGTGGGGACAGGGGTGGATGGAGGAGAGATGCCATCTTCCTGGGGGTGGGCCGGGTGGGGACAGGGGTGGATGGAGGAGAGATGCCATCTTCCTGGGGGGTGGGCCGGGTGGGGACAGGGGTGGATGGAGGAGAGATGCCATCTTCCCGGGGGTGGGCGGGTGGGGACAGGGGTGGATGGAGAGAGATGCCATCTTCCCGGGGGGTGGGCCGGGGTGGGGACAGGGGTGGATGGAGGGAGAGATGCCATCTTCCCGGGGGTGGGCCGGGTGGGGACAGGGGTGGATGGAGGAGAGATGCCATCTTCCTGGGGGTGGGCCGGGTGGGGACAGGGGTGGATGGAGGAGAGATGCCATCTTCCTGGGGTGGGCCGGGTGGGGGACAGGGGTATGGAGGGAGAGATGCCATCTTCCTGGGGGTGGGGCCGGGTGGGGACAGGGGTGGATGGAGGGAGAGATGCCATCTTCCTGGGGGGTGGGCCGGGTGGGGACAGGGGTGGATGGAGGGAGAGATGCCATCTTCCTGGGGGTGGGCCGGGGTGGGGACAGGGGTGGATGGAGGGAGAGATGCCATCTTCCCGGGGGTGGGCCGGGTGGGGGGACAGGGGTGGATGGAGGGAGATGCCATCTTCCTGGGGGTGGGCCGGGTGGGGACAGGGGTGGATGGAGGAGATGCCATCTTCCTGGGGGAGTGGGGACAGGGGTGGATGGAGTGCCATCTTCCTGGGGGTGGGCCGGGTGGGGACAGGGGTGGATGGAGGGAGAGATGCCATCTTCCCGGGGGTGGGCCGGGTGGGGACAGGGTGGATGGAGGGAGAGATGCCATCTTCCTGGGGGTGGGCCGGGTGGGGACAGGGGGTGGATGGAGGGAGAGATGCCATCTTCCTGGGGTGGGCCGGGTGGGGACAGGGGTGGATGGAGGGAGAGATGCCATCTTCCTGGGGGGTGGGCCGGGTGGGGACAGGGGTGGATGGAGGAGAGATGCCATCTTCCTGGGGGGTGGGCCGGGTGGGGACAGGGGTGGATGGAGGGAGAGATGCCATCTTCCTGGGGGTGGGCCGGGTGGGGACAGGGGTGGATGGAGGAGAGATGCCATCTTCCTGGGGTGGGCCGGGTGGGGACAGGGGTGGATGGAGAGAGAGATGCCATCTTCCCGGGGGATGGGCCGGGTGGGGACATGGCAGATGGGCCGGATGGGGACAGGGGTGGATGGAGAGAGAGATGCCATCTTCCCGGGGTGGGCCGGGTGGGGACAGGGGTGGATGGAGGGAGAGATGCCATCTTCCTGGGGTGGGCCGGGTGGGGACAGGGGTGGATGGAGGGAGAAATGCCATCTTCCGGGGGGTGGGCCGGGTGGGGACAGGGGTGGATGGAGGGAGAGATGCCATCTTCCTGGGGGTGGGCCGGGGTGGGGACAGGGGGTGGATGGAGGAGAGATGCCATCTTCCTGGGGGTGGGCCGGGTGGGGACAGGGTGGATGGAGGGAGAGATGCCATCTTACCGGGGTGGGCCGGGTGGGGACAGGGGTGGATGGAGGGAGAGATGCCATCTTCCTGGGGGTGGGCGAGGTGGGGACAGGGGTGGATGGAGGAGAGATGCCATCTTCCTGGGGGTGGGCCGGGTGGGGACAGGGGTGGATGGAGAGAGAGATGCCATCTTCCTGGGGGTGGGCCGGGTGGGGACAGGGGTGGATGGAGGGAGAGATGCCATCTTCCTGGGGGTGGGCCGGGTGGGGGACAGGGGTGGATGGAGGGAGAGATGCCATCTTCCTGGGGGTGGGCCGGGGTGGGGACAGGGGTGGATGGAGGGAGAGATGCCATCTTCCTGGGGGGTGGGCCGAGGGTGGGGACAGGGGTGGATGGGGGAGAGATGCATCTTCCCGGGGGGTGGTGGGGACAGGGGTGGATGGAGGAGATGCCATCTTCCTGGGGTGGGCCGGGTGGGGACAGGGTGGATGGAGGGAGAGATGCCATCTTCCCGGGGGGTGGGCCGGGTGGGGACAGGGGTGGATGGAGGGAGAGATGCCATCTTCCTGGGGGGGACAGGGGTGGATGGAGGGAGAGATGCCATCTTCCTGGGGGGTGGGGCCGGGTGCACAGGGGTGGATGGAGGGAGAGATGCCATCTTCCCGGGGTGGGCCGGGTGGGGGACAGGGGTGGATGGAGAGATGCCATCTTCCTGGGGGTGGGCCGGGTGGGGACAGGGGTGGATGGAGGGAGAGATGCCATCTTCCGGGGGGTGGGCCGGGTGGGGACATGGGTGGATGGAGGGAGAGATGCCATCTTCCTGGGGGGTGGGCCGGGTGGGGACAGGGGTGGATGGAGAGAGAGATGCCATCTTCCTGGGGGGTGGGCCGGTGGGGACAGGGGTGGATGGAGGAGAGATGCCATCTTCCTGGGGGTGGGCTGCTTGACACTGTTGTGTCAAGTTGGCTTGATGTCCTCTGGGTGGTGGACCATTCTTGATACACACAGGAAACTGTTGAGTGTGAAAACCCAGCAGTGTTGCAGTTCTGGACACAAAACCGGTTCGCCTGGAACCTGCTACCATACCCTGTTCAAAGGCACTTAATTCTCATGTCTTGTCTGTTCACCCTCTGCCATTTAGAAGCAGACACTTCTATCCAAAGCGACTTTAAGTAGTGCAGACCTATCTTTGGTCTGGGTGGCCCCAGCAGGAGTCAAACCCTCAGCCCTGGAGCAACATGCTCTACCAACTGGACCACACAGGACCACATACTGGGAACTAGAGAAGCTGGGGGAGCAACATGCTCTACCAACTGGACCACACAGGACCACATACTGGGAACTAGAGAAGCTGGGGAGCAACATGCTCTACCAACTGAGCCACACAGGACCACATACTGGGAACTAGAGAGGCAGCATGCTCTACCAACTGGACCACACAGGACCACATACTGGGAACTAGAGAAGCTGGGGAGCAACATGCTCTACCAACTGGACCACACAGGACCACATACTGGGAACTAGAGAAGGTAGGGGAGCAAACATGCTCTACCAACTGGACCACACAGGACCACATACTGGGAACTAGAGAGGTAAGCATCATGGGGGACCACATAACATGCTGCTCTACCAACTGGACCACATAGGACCACATACTGGGAACTAGAGAAGGTGGGGGAGCAACATGCTCTACCAACTGAGCCACACAGGACCACATACTGGGAACTAGAGAAGGTAGGGGAGCATCATGCTCTACCAACTGGACCACACAGGACCACATACTGGGAACTAGAGAAGCTGGGGAGCATCATGGACCACAGGACCACATACTGGGAACTAGAGAAGCTGGGGAGCAACATGCTCTACCAACTGGACCACACAGGACCACATACTGGGAACTAGAGAAGCTGGGGGAGCATCATGCTCTACCAACTGGACCACAGGACCACATACTGGGAACTAGAGAAGCTGGGGGAGCATCATGCTCTACCAACTGGACCACACAGGACCACATACTGGGAACTAGAGAAGCTGGGGGAGCAACATGCTCTACCAACTGGACCACACAGGACCATACTGGGAACTAGAAGCTGGGGAGCATCATGCTCTACCAACTGGACCACACAGGACCACATACTGGGAACTAGAGAAGGTAGGGGAGCATCATGCTCTACCAACTGGACCACACAGGACCACATACTGGGAACTAGAGAAGCTGGGGGAGCATCATGCTCTACCAACTGGACCACACAGGACCACATACTGGGAACTAGAGAAGCTGGGGGAGCAACATGCTCTACCAACTGGACCACACAGGACCACATACTGGGAACTAGAGAAGCTGGGGGAGCAACATGCTCTACCAACTGGACCACACAGGACCACATACTGGGAACTAGAGCTGGGGAGGTAGCTGGGGAGCAACATGCTCTACCAACTGGACCACACAGGGCCACATACTGGGGAACTAGAGAAGCTGGGGGAGCAACATGCTCTACCAACTGGACCACACAGGACCACATACTGGGAACTAGAGAAGCTGGGGAGCATCATGCTCTACCAACTGGACCACACAGGACCACATACTGGGAACTAGAGAAGCTGGGGGAGCAACATGCTCTACCAACTGGACCACACAGGACCACATACTGGGAACTAGAGAAGCTGGGGGAGCAACATGCTCTGGACCAACAGGACCACATACTGGGAACTAGAGAAGGTAGGGGAGCATCATGCACTGGAGGACCACATACTGGGAACTAGAGAAGCTGGGGGAGCAACATGCTCTACCAACTGGACCACACAGGACCACATACTGGGAACTAGAAAGGTAGGGGAGCATCATGCTCTACCAACTGGACCACACAGGACCACATACTGGGAACTAGAGAAGCTGGGGGAGCATCATGCTCTACCAACTGGACCACACAGGACCACATACTGGGAACTAGAAAGCTGGGGGAGCATCATGCTCTACCAACTGGACCACACAGGACCACATGGGAACTGGGAACTAGAGAAGCTGGGAGCAACATGCTCTACCAACTGGACCACACAGGACCACATACTGGGAACTAGAGAAGTAGGGAGCAACATGCTCTACCAACTGGACCACACAGGACCACATACTGGGAACTAGATAAGCTGGGGAGCAACATGCTCTACCAACTGGACCACACAGGACCACATACTGGGAACTAGAGAAGCTGGGGGAGCATCATGCTCTACCAACTGGACCACACAGGACCACATACTGGGAACTAGAGAAGGTGGGGAGCAACATGCTCTACCAACTGGACCACACAGGACCACATACTGGGAACTAGAGAAGCTGGGGGACCAACTGGACCACACAGGACATCATGCTCTACCATGCTCTACTGGACCACACAGGACCACATACTGGGAACTAGAGAAGCTGGGGGAGCATCATGCTCTACCAACTGGACCACACAGGACCACATACTGGGAACTAGAGAAGCTGGGGGAGCAACATGCTCTACCAACTGGACCACACAGGACCACATACTGGGAACTAGAGAAGCTGGGGAGCAACATGCTCTACCAACTGGACCACACAGGACCACATACTGGGAACTAGAGAAGCTGGGGAGCATCATGCTCTACCAACTGGACCACACAGGACCACATACTGGGAACTAGAGAAGGTAGGGGGAGCATCATGCTCTACCAACTGGACCACACAGGACCACATACTGGGAACTAGAGAAGCTGGGGGAGCAACATGCTCTACCAACTGGACCACACAGGACCACATACTGGGAACTAGAGAAGCTGGGGGAGCAACATGCTCTACCAACTGGACCACACAGGACCACATACTGGGAACTAGAGAAGGTAGGGGAGCATCATGCTCTACCAACTGGACCACACAGGACCACATACTGGGAACTAGAGAAGCTGGGGAACATGCACATGCTCTACCAAGAAGCTGGGGAGCAACATGCTCTACCAGGGACCACATAGGACCACACATGGGAACTAGAGAAGCTGGGGGAGCATCATGCTCTACCAACTGGACCACACAGGACCACATACTGGGAACTAGAGAAGCTGGGGGAGCAACATGCTCTACCAACTGGACCACACAGGACCACATACTGGGAACTAGAGAAGCTGGGGGAGCAACATGCTCTACCAACTGGACCACACAGGACCACATACTGGGAACTAGAGAAGCTGGGGACCACACAGCATCATGCTCTACCAACTGGACCACACAGGACCACATACTGGGAACTAGAGAAGCTGGGGGAGCAACATGCTCTACCAACTGGACCACACAGGACCACATACTGGGAACTAGAGAGGTAGGGAGCATCATGCTCTACCAACTGGACCACACAGGACCACATACTGGGAACTAGAGAAGGTGGGGGAGCAACATGCTCTGCCAACTGGACCACACAGGACCACATACTGGGAACTAGAGAAGCTGGGGGGCATCATGCTCTACCAACTGGACCAAACAGGACCACATACTGGGAACTAGAGAAGGTGGGGAGCAACATGCTCTACCAACTGGACCACACAGGACCACATACTGGGAACTAGAGAAGCTGGGGGAGCATCATGCTCTACCAACTGGACCACAGGACCACATACTGGGAACTAGAGAAGCTGGGGGAGCATCATGCTCTACCAACTGGACCACACAGGACCACATACTGGGAACTAGAGAAGCTGGGGGAGCAACATGCTCTCACCAACTGGACCACACAGGACCACATACTGGGAACTAGAGAAGCTGGGGAGCAACATGCTCTACCAACTGGACCACACAGGACCACATACTGGGAACTAGAGAAGCTGGGGGAGCAACATGCTCTACCAACTGGACCACACAGGACCACATACTGGGAACTAGAGAAGCTGGGGAGCATCATGCTCTACCAACTGGACCACACAGGACCACATACTGGGAACTAGAAAGACTGGGGGAGCAACATGCTCTACCAACTGGACCACAGGACCACATACTGGGAACTAGAGAAGCTGGGGGAGCATCATGCTCTACCAACTGGACCACACAGGACCACATACTGGGAACTAGAGAGGTGGGGAGCAACATGCTCTACCAACTGGACCACAGGACCACATACTGGGAACTAGGAGAAGCTGGGGAGCAACATGCTCTACCAACTGGACCACACAGGACCACATACTGGGAACTAGAGAAGCTGGGGGCATCATGCTCTACCAACTGGACCACACAGGACCACATACTGGGAACTAGAGAAGGTGGGGAGCATCATGCTCTACCAACTGGACCACACAGGACCACATACTGGGAACTAGAGAAGCTGGGGAGCAACATGCTCTACCAACTGGACCACAGGACCACATGTGGGAACTAGAGAAGCTGGGGGAGCATCATGCTCTACCAGCTGGACCACACTAGGACCACATACTGGTGACTAGAGAAGCTGGGGTGTGTCATGTGGACCACACAGGGACCACATGTGTGGGAACTAGAGAAGTGTAGGGGCATCATGCTCTACCAACTGGACCACACAGGACCACATACTGTGTGTGGGAACTGTAGAACTGAGACAGGACCACATGGAGAAGCTGGGGGAGCAACATGTACCAACTGGACCACACAGGACCACATACTGGGAACTGAGAAGGTAGGGGAGCATCATGCTTTTTTGCAGATTGGAGCACACTGGACCACACAGGGAACTAGAGGAGGGGGAGCATCATGTCCCAACTGGACCACACAGGACTTGTAGAGAAGGTAGGGGAGCACATGCTCTACACCACTAGAGAAGCTGGGGAGCAACATGCTCTCCAACTGGACCACACAGGACCATGGAGACAGGGACCACATACTTGGTTGGGGGAGCTCTGCTCTACCAACTGGACCACACAGGACCACATACTGGGAACTAGAGAAGGTACAGCATGATCTCTACCAACTGGACCACACAGGACCACATACTGGGAACTAGAGAAGCTGGGGAGCTCATGCTCTACCAACTGGACCACACAGGACCACTACTGGGAACTAGAGAAGCTGGGAGTGATCTCCAACAACTGGAGACAGGGACCACATGGGAACTAGAGAAGTTTTGGGAGCAACATGCTCTCCAGCTGGACCACAGAGGAAATAACAGTGATCTCAACAACTAGTGGGGAGCATCATGCTCTACCAACTGACCACACAGGACCACATGTTGGGAACTTTTGGGGGAGCATCATGCTACTGGACCAGGGAACACTCATGCTACCAACTGGAGGACCACATACTGGGAACTAGAGAAGCTGGGGAGAACATGCAAACAGGACCACATATGAGGTTAAAGGAGACAGGGACCCATGTGACCACAGGGAACTAGTTGTTACCAACTGGACCACACAGGGCCACATTCATGCTACCAACTGGACCAGCTAGAGAAGCTGGGGGACATCATGCTCTACCAACTGGACCACACAGGACCACATACTGGGAACTAGAGAAGCTGGGGGAGCAACATGACCAACTCAGAGAAGCAACAGTATGGACCACAGGACAAATTCCACACAGGACCACATACTGGGAACTAAAGGGGAGCATCATGCTCTACCAACTGGACCATTCAGGACCACATACTGGGAACTAGAGAAGCTGGGGGAGCAACATGCTCTACCAACTGGACCACACAGGACCATAGGGAACTAGAGAAGCTGGGAATCTTTGGCTCTGTACCACAGCACTTGTTGGATGCATCATGCTCTTTGCAACTGGACCACACAGGACCACAGGGAACTAGAGAAGCTGGGGGACCAGTTGGTTAGAACTGTGGGAACATCATGCTCTACCAACTGGACCACACAGCACATACTGGGAACTAGAGAAGCTGGAGCATCATGTTACCATGGACTACATACTGGACCTAACATACTGGGAACTGAGGACCACATGTAGAATTGTTTGCTCTACCAACTGGACCACACAGGACCACATCAACTAGAGAAGGTAGGGGACAAGACATGCTCTACCAACTGGACACACAGGGCCACAATGGGAACTAGGGACCCATGGAGGGGGGAGCATATGCTCTACCAACTGGACCACACAGGACCACATACTAACTAGAGAAGCTGGGGACCATGCTCTAACAGGGGACCACAGGACCACATACTGGGAACTTGGGAACATGCTCTACCAGCTTACTGGGAACTGAGATTCATCATGCTTACCAACTGGACCACACAGGACACACATACTGGGAACTCTGCAGGAGACCACATACTGCTAGAGAAGCTGGGGATAAACATGCTCTACCAACTGGACCACACAGGACCACATACTGGGAACTAGAACTGGGGGAGCAATGCTTACCAACTGGACCATTACTGGGAACTGTGTTGTCTACCAACTGGACCACAGGACCACATACTGGGAACTAGAGAAGGTAGGGGGCATCATGCTCTAGACACAGGACCACATACTGGGAACTAGATAAGCTGGGGGATGCTCTACCAACTGGACCACACAGGACCACATACTGGGAACTAGAGAAGGGAGCATCATGCTATACCAACTGGACCACACAGGACCACATACTGGGAACTAGAGAAGCTGGGGAACAGCTCTACCAACTGACACACAGGACCACATACTGGGAACTAGAGAAGCTGGGAGCTATGCTCTATCTGGAGGACCACATACTGGTACATCATGCTCTACCAACTGGACCACACAGGACCACATACTGGGAACTAGAGAAGCTGGGAGCAACATGCTCTACCAACTGGACCACACAGGACCACATACTGGGGAGAAGTTGGGGACATGTCTACAGAGGACCACATGGGAGAAGCTGGGGGAGCACATGCTCTACCAACTGGACCACACAGGACCACATACTGGGAACTAGAGAAGGTAGGAGGACCACATACTGGGAACTAGAGAAGCATGCTCTACCAACTGGACCACACACAGAGGCCACATGCTCTACTGGGAACACAGGACCACATACTGGGAACTAGGGGGGAGCAACATGCTCTACCAACTGACACACAGGACCACATACTGGGAACTAGAAAGCTGGGGGTTACATATCATACCATCCAACTGGACCACAGGACCACATACTGGGAACTAGATAAGCTGGGGGACAACATGGGACTCTCACATCAGGGGACAACATGAGGAACATCATGCTCTACCAACTGGACACACAGGACCACATACTGGGAACTAGAGAAGGCAGGGGAGCCATGCTCACCAACTGGACCACACAGGACCACATACTGGGAACTAGAGAAGGTGGAGCATCATGCTCTACCAACTGGACCACACAGGACCACAGACAACTGAGAAGGTGGAGAGCAGCTAAACTAGAGAAGGTGGGGGAGCATCATGCTCTACCAACTGGACAGGACCACATACTGGGAACTAGAGAAGAGGGGAGCATCATGCTCTAGGACCAGCTACTGGGAACTATGCAACCTCTCACCATACAGACTGGACCAACTGGGAACTAGAGAAGCTGGGGAGCATCATGCTCTACCAACTGGACAGGACCACATACTGGGAACTAGAGAAGCTGGGGGAGCATCATGCTCTACCAACTGGGACCACACAGGACCACATACTGGGAACTAGAGAAGCAACATGCTCTACCAACTGGACCACACAGGACCACATACTGGGAACTAGAGACTGGGGAGCATCATGCTCTACCAACTGGACCACACAGGACCACATACTGGGAACTAGGAGAAGCTGGGGGAGCATCATGCTCTACCAACTGGACCACACAGGACCACATACTGGGAACTAGAAGCTGGGGGAGCAACATGCTCTAATGCTGGGAGCATCATCATGCTCTACCAACTGGACCACACAGGACCACATACTGGGAACTAGAGAAGGTGGGGAGCATCATATGCTCTTCAACTGTACCACACAGGACCACATACTGGGAACTAGAGAAGGTAGGGGTATCATGCTCTACAACTGGACCACACAGGACCACATCAATGGGAGGCTATATACAGGACCACATACTGGGAACTAGAGAATGGGGAGCATCTATATGGACAGGGTTTGTTACTGGGAACTAGAACAGAGTCAATGTGGGAACTAGGCTATAACTAGACAGGGGTACCAGTACAGAGAACAATGTGGAGGCTATGCTCTACCAACTGGACCACCCATTGGGAACTAGAGAAGCTGGGGCTATATACAGGGGACCACATACGGTACAGAGTCTCAATGTGGAGGCTATGGGAACTACAGGGTTTTACGGTACAGAGTCAATGTGGAGGCTATATACAGGGGTACCAGGACCACATGTACAGAGTCAATGTGGAGGCTAACTATGGGGGACAGGGACCACCAGGACCTACAGAAATAGAGTCAATGTGGGGGCTATACTCACTAGGGAAATACCAGTACAGAGTCAATGTGGAGGACTATATACAGGGGTACCAGTACTAGAGTCAATGTGGACCACATACTGCTATATACAAGGGTATTACGGTACAGAGTCAATGGGAACTATACAGGCTATATGGACAGGGGGAACTAGAGAGGTTTTGCCATGCTACAGAGTCAATGTGGAGGCTAGATACAGGGGTACCAACAGTACAGGAGTCAATGTGGAGGCTATGCTACAGGGTGTTACTGGTACAGAGTCAATGCTCTAGGAGACTATACCACATGGGAACTAGTTTTGGGGAACAACATGCTCTACCAACTGGTACAGCACTCAATGTGGAGGTTATATACAGGGGTCTCCAACAGTACAGAGTCAACCCATGTGGAGGGAGCTATATGGACAGGGACCAATACTGGTACCTTGGGGGATCATGCTGTGGACCACATGGGACTTATGGCTCTGGGGGAGCAACATAGAAACTATTAGGACAAGGAAGGTTTCATGCTCTCTGGACCACACAGGACCACTGGGAACTAGTCTGGGGGAGCAACATGACAATTTTTAGGGAACTCAGAGAAGGTAGGGGAGCTCATCCTCTGGACAGGGACCTGGAACTAGTACTGGGCTGCTCTACCAACTGCCACACCACATCTGAGAAGGTAGTGCCCTGGACCACAGTACTGGGAACTAGAGAAGCTGGGGGACCATGCTCTGGTTGTTACTGGGAACCATATCATGCACTATGGATTGTAAATGATACAGTGACTATGATGTCTACCAGCTGTAGAGCCTATTACAGGGGTATTTCATCCAGGACCACAAGGGACCTAGTTGGGGAGCAACATGACAAATGTGGAATTTTCAGGACCTACACTTGTGAAGGTAGGTCATGCTCTACCAACTGGACCACACAGGACCACATACTGGGAACAGTCCTCTTCACCACACAGGACCACATGGAGGCTTGGACACAAACTTGTTGGAAGGTGTTTGTACTGGTAGATGTGGATACGTTAACTGGATGTTACAGGAACTGGGAACTGAAACATGCTCTTAACCTGACCACATACTGGGAACTAGAGAAAAGCTGGGGGAGTACCTACCAACTGGAACCAGGACCACATACTGGGAAATGGGAGTGCTCTGGACCACATACTGGGAACTAGAGAAGGTACCAGTACACAGGACCACATACTGGGAACTAGAGAAGCTGGGGAGCATCATGTCTACCAACCCAGAGGATCACCATTGAGGAACAGAGGTTAGTTATATCATGGACCACACAGGACCACATCTCTCAACTAGAGAAGCTGGGGAACAGGAGGTTAGGCTGGGATCACAGGACCACATCCAACTAGGTGGGGGACCAAGCCTGGACACAGAGGACACATACTGGGAGGCTAGCATGTTATATCACCCCCACAGACAGGAACATCATGCTCACCATTTACAGAGAAGCAGGGGGGAGCAACATGCTATACCTGGACCACACAGGACCTCAGGGAGTCAACTGGGAGCTATACATGGGTACCACATACTGGGAACTAGAGAAGTCTGGGGGATGTGTGGACCAGAGGATCAGCATACTGGGGATGTGGGGGTACCTCTGGACCACTCAGGACCACAATGGGGGCTAGCATATGCTCAGGAAGGGACCAGTTGCAGAACAGGGAAGGTGGGGCTTTATACAGGGACCACACAGTACTGGGAACTAGAGAAGCTGGGGAGCATCAGCTTACAATGGACCACAGGAGCTATACTGGGAACTAGATCATGGGGGACCATCATGTCAATGCTGGACCACTACATACTGGGAACTAGAGAAGGTAGGGGGAGCATTCCACACAGGACCACACAGAGAAGCTGGGGAGCATCATGCTCTACCAACTGGACCACATACTGGAGCTGGGGGCTTTATAGCAATGATATCCAGTGCAGATCAATCTGTGGATATGTGTGTGTGTGTGGTTGTTGTGTGTGAGGTATGCACATTGGAGTGGGGTCTAGTGGTTTCTGGGATAATGGTGTCAATGTGAGCCCTGATTCAGAGATACTAGTTTAAATCAGTACTTCATCTGGACTGTCACAAAATAATCTAGTGGAAATACAGTGACCTCCAAAACCAGGGACCCAGGTAGCACTCATCTAACACAGTTTCCAACAGTATGACAGGTTACCTTAGTGTAATCTTGGGCAAAGGGACTATGGTGGTCTTTTGCTTGACGCACTCATCTAGAGGAATTAGTGATCTCCAACAGTATTGAGACAGGGACCCATGTGGAGGCTGAAAATGTCAGTGGAAATACCAGTGAGTCAATGTGGAGGCAGCACATGGTTGTTCTGGCTCTGTACCCAGTCCAGAGTCAATCTCCAACAGTGGAGACTATACCATGGGGTACCCAGTACTCAGAGTCAATGTGGAGACAGGGACTGTTGGTACACCTGTTACAGTGATCTCCAACAGTCATGGAGACAGGGACCCATGTTTTTTACAACATTCTGGAAAAATCGGCAGGGGGTACCAGTACAGCACTCAATGTGGAGGCTATATGGGGTACCAGGTCAATGTAGTATATGCAAATGATACAGTACTATGTATGTCAGTGGAGGCTATTTCATCCAAACACTCAGACAGGGGTAACTTGGTATTAAAGTACAGAGTCAATGTGAGGCTATATTCAGGGGGTACCTTGTGACTTTAGAAACTTGTTGGATGCATTGTGGTCAGGGATATACAGGGGTACCAGGTGGTTACAGAGTCAATGTGGAGGCTATAATCCTGGTGTTAATAATTATGAGTGATACTTCACAGAGTCAATGTGGAGGCTATATACGAGGGGGTACCTCGCAATCAATGGGAGCTGATCATACCCCCAAGTTGCAATACCTACAGGGGGTACCAGTACAGAGTCAATGTGGAGGCTATGTTACATTTGCCTCACCATTACAATTGCATATTCTTGGTAACCAATTACAGTCAAGGGGAGGCTATACCAAGGGTTCATGTTATCCTCCGACCGAGTCAATGTGGGTTAGGGTACAGATATTATTTCCAGGGGAGGTTACCAGTACAGACATATACTATTACCCCAATAACAGGGGAGGTTAGCATTTTATATCAGAGAATGACATGCTGATCTCACCATATAACAGGGGAGGTACTGGTACAGAGTCAAGACATGTAACTAATACCATAGCATACAAGTTGCTCATTACAAAAGGGAGTGTTTTTGCAGTAACAGAGTCAATTTGGAGGCTATATTTTACAATTTCTATTGGACGTTACGTTATACCAGTACAGAGTCAATTTTTGTTTGCTTATCACAGGGGTTATACAGAGTCAATGTGGAGGCTATATACAGGGTACCGAGTCAATGTGGAGGCTATATACAGGGGGTACCAAGAGTCAATGTGAGGCATGGGGGTACCAGGAGTCAATGCTATATACTAGGAGTGCCAGTACAGAGTCAATGTGGAGGCTATATACAGGGTGTAATGGTACAGAGTCAATGTGGAGGCTATATTTACCAGTACAGAGTCAATGTGGAGGCTATATACAGGGTACTGGTACAGAGTCAATGTGGAGGCTATGTTACAGTACAGAGTCATTTTGTTTACGTCCTATATACAGGGTTGTACAGAGTCAATGTGGAGGCTGTTACAGGGGTACCGTACAGAGTCAATGCTATATACAGGGGTACCAGTAATGTGGAGGCTATATACAGGGTGTTACAGTACAGAGTCAATGTGGAGGCTATATACAGGGTACCAGTACAGAGTCAATGTGGAGGCTGGGGTACCGGTACAGAGTCAATGTCTATATACGGTCAGAGTCAATGGGAGGCTATATACAGGGGGTACCAGTACAGAGTCAATGTGGAGGCTATATACAGGGGTACCAGTACAGAGTCATACATATACAGGGGTACCAGTACAGAGTCAATGTGGACTATATACATTTACCAGTACAGAGTCAATGTGGAGGCTATATACAGGGGTCTACAGAGTCATGTGGAGCCTACAGGGTGTTACGGTACAGAGTCAATGTGGAGACTACCAGTACAGAGTCAATGAGGCTATAAGGGGTAGAGTTAATGTGGAGGCTCTTACTGGTACATCAGTCAATGTGGAGAGCTATATACAGGGGTTCCAGTACAGAGTCTGATGCGCTCATACGTGTTTCAGTGTTACTTTCCTCGAAGGGAGCATACAGAGTCAATTTGGAGGCTATATACAGGTAGACTCAGTGTCACTGGGCAGCTACCAGTACAGAGTCAATGGGAGGTATATCCCTTTGTAGTCAATGTGGAGGCTATATACAGGGGTACCAGTACAGAGTGTATATACAGAATGTGGAGCATCTGGGGTAAGTACAGAGTTGTAGGCTATATACAGGGTACGGTACAGAGTCAATGTGGAGGCTATATACCACACCAGTGAGTGAGTGGAGGCTGGGGACCAGTACAGAGTCAATTGGAGGCTTATACAGGGGGTACCGGGTTAGAGTCAATGTGGAGCTATATACAGGGGTCTTCCAGTAGCCAATGTGGAGGCTATATACAGGGGGTTACAGCTGGAGGCTATCAGGGGGTATTACGTTCAATGGTATATACACTGTGGGGCTAACCAGTACATCCAATGTGGAGACTATTGAGGGGTACCAGTACAGAGTCAATGTGAGGCTATGACAGGGTGTTACGGTACAGAGTCAATGTGGAGGCTATATACAGGGGGTAGAGAGTCAATGTGGAGGCTATATACAGGGGGTACCGGTACAGTGGAGGCTGAGGCAAAACAGTTCAGAGTCAATGTGCATTGTACAGAGTCAATGTGGAGTTTCTATATACAGGGTGGTACAGAGTCAATGTGGAGGCTTCCTGCATTGGTTTTTGCTTGTACAGAGGAATCAGGATAAGGAATGTGGGAGGCTATTATGGAGTCAGATGTGGAGGCTAAGGGGTACTGGTACAGAGCTTTGTGGAGGCTATATACAGTAGGTACAGACTGTGGAGTAAAGGTAATACCAGTACAGTTTTCTTTAGCCCTCTGGAGACTTATACTTTACCAAGTCAATGTGGAGGCTGATAGTTTGTAGGCCTTTACAGGGGGTACCGGTAGTGGAGTTTTGACAATTTTAGGAGTCCTTGTGGAGGCTATTACAGGGTACCGGTAGGAGTCAATGGGAGGCTATATACAGGAGCTCTACAGAGTCAATGTGCCCTATATACAGAGAGGCTAGGTCAATGTGCCTATATACATGGTATTACGGCAGAGTGAGGAACTACTCAGGGGATGTCGGTTTCCATGGTGTCCCCCAGTTAACCTTTAGGTGATCCCCCATGCCATAATTAGGTGTCTCCCAGCACTAATAGGTTGCATTCATGACTTGATGTCCCCCTGTTACCTAGGGTGCTGGACACCCCTCCATGTTTAGGTGTCCCCTCCACTAGGTGTCTTCCACTGGTGCCCCCCACTCCATATAGGTGTCCCCCCCCTTTTCAGCTGTAGAACCTGTCCCCCATCCAAATGAACTGGGAAGAGGTTTTCCCCCTTCACGACTCCATGTTAGGTGTCCCCCCTCCACTAGGTGTCCCCCTCCACCCAGGTGTCCCCCTCACTGGTGCAGCCCCCCGATGACTAGGTGCTGTCCCCCTCCAGTCTAGGTGTCCCCCACGGCCAGGTCTCCACTAGGTGTGGCTAAACCCTGCCATTTCAGATGTCTAGGTCCCCTCACATCAGCTAGAGCGTGATCACACAGTCGTTCCAAACTAGGTGATGCGCTCTACGTGTTTCAGTGTTACTTTCCTCGAAGTGAGCATAGAAGTGTTTAGCTTGTCTGGTAGGTGTCACTGGGCAGCTCTCGGCTGTCCCCCTTTGTAGTCTGTAATAGTTTACAAGCCCTGCCACATCTGATGAGCATCGAAGCCGGTTTAGTACGATTCAATCAATCACTGTATTCCCCCCACGCACATTTAACATGCTGATAGAAAACGGATTCAAGTTTCCTTTCATTAAATTCCCTGCCACTAGGTGTCCCCCTCTGGATAAGTGTTTTCCTGTTTGCTTATGGCCGTATTTAGTTCAGTGGTCTAAGTAACAGCATCTGTTTGTGGTGCTAAAAAGAATATAGATAAACTTCTTGGTAAATAATGTGGTCTACAGCTTATCTTCAGAAACTCTACCTGAGGCCAAGATTTCGCAAAACCTCAAGACCTCCTTGTTTCCATGCACCAGCAGTTGTTTACAAATATACATAGACCTCCGCCCGTGTCTTACCAGAGGCCGGTGGTCTATCCTGCCGATAGTGTTTAACCTGCCAGCTGTATTTTGTTAATTTCGTCGTTTAGCCACGACTCGGTGAAACATAAGATATTCCAGTTTTTAATGTCCCGTTGATAAACGTGATTGTAGTTAGTCTATTTTATTTTCCATTGATTGTACGTTGGCTAATAGGACCGATGGTAAAGGGAGATTAACCGCTCGCCGTCGGATCCTTACAAGGCACTCAGACCTTCGTCCCCGATATCTCTGTCTCTTTCTCCTGCCAATGATGGGGATGGGGGCCCTGTCGGGCGTCTGGGTGCCTTACCTACCCGTCCGACTCGTCTGGAGTAAATCCTACCCGTCCGACTCGTCTGGAGTAAATCCTACCCGTCCGACTCGTCTGGAGTAAATCCTACCCGTCCGACTCGTCTGGAGTAAATCCTACCCGTCCGACTCGTTAAAGGAAAAGGTTTCCTCCAGTACGGGTTGAGTAATCGCTGTCCTGATATCTAGAAGCTCTTTTCAGTCATAAGACACGGTGGCAGAAACATTATGTTCAAGTTAAGTTACAAATAACGCAAAAAACACGCACAATGGCACAGTTGGTTAGGAGATCATAAAACGGCAGCCATCTCCTCCGGTGACGAAACTCATTGCTTATGGAACCAAATACTAAACTTTTGAGTATTACAAATATAAGTGAATTTGTCCGAAGATTTTTGGTCCTCTAAATTGGGGGGACTATGTACAAAAAGTGGTGTAATTTCTAAACGATTCACCCAATATGGATGAAAATACCCTCAAATTAGAGCTTGATATCTACACTTTAACCTCGTAGTAATTATATCATTTAAAATCCAAAGTGCTGGAGTACAGAGCCAAAATAACAACAAATAAATCGCTGTCCCAATACTTCTGGAGAGCTCTGTATTATTGAATGAGTGTGTGTCTGTTCTATTTTTGACATGGTCAGTATTGTGATAACCAAACATGGAGGCAGCCAGAGGATCATTGAGGTGATGTCTTTTTCAGGGAAACAGATCTGTGTGTGTGTGTGTGAGGGGGGACTCCCAGGGAGAGGCTCCCAGGGAGAGGCAGGGGCCTGAGGGCAGATAGAGTGTAGGGTGGCTGGGTGAATCGGAGCCAGTCTCACACATTCCTGCTCCATGCCTGTATATGGCCATACACCAGGACCAGTCTGTCTCTATGATGTTTTCCTAATTCAATACAGCCAATCAAACGTTCAGAGGAAATTCAACTTGGCTTTGATGTCCATTCTGACAAAAATAGTTTCTCTGTTTTCATCCGTCTGTCTGACCTGCCGTAGTGACTCTAGCGACTCTAGATGTTTCATAGGTGAAACCCAGTTTCTAATTGAAACATTAAACTGGCTGTTATTGTGCTTTATGGTTCTGTATTATTATATTATTATATTATATATTATTATATTATGGTTCTCTAGCCACGGTCCTCTAGCCACGGTCCTCTAGCCACAGTCCTCGAGCCACAGTCCTCTAGCCACGGTCCTCTAGCCACGGTCCTCTAGCCACGGTCCTCTAGCCACGGTCCTCTAGCCACGGTCCTCGAGCCACGGTCCTCGAGCCACAGTCCTCTAGCCACGGTCCTCTAGCCACGGTCCTCTAGCCACGGTCCTCTAGCCACGGTCCTCGAGCCACAGTCCTCTAGCCACGGTCCTCTAGCCACGGTCCTCTAGCCACAGTCCTCGAGCCACAGTCCTCTAGCCACGGTCCTCTAGCCACGGTCCTCTAGCCACGGTCCTCTAGCCACGGTCCTCTAGCCACGGTCCTCGAGCCACGGTCCTCTAGCCACGGTCCTCTAGCCACGGTCCTCTAGCCACGGTCCTCTAGCCACGGTTCTCATAGCATGGTCCTGCCACGGTCCTACTGAGGGGCATCACATGGTTGTATAGAGGTTCTCATCATAATAACATGGTTGTGTAGAGGGGTACTGAGGGGCATCATTAATAGCATGGTTGTATAGAGGATATAGCATGGTTGTATAGAGGATAGGTTGGGGTACTGAGGGGCATCATTAATAACATGGTTGTATAGAGGATACTGAGGGGCATCATTGGTTGTAATAAACATGGTTGTATAGAGGGGTACTGAGGGGCATCATTAATAACATGGTTGTATAGAGGGGTACTGAGGGGCATCATTAATAACATGGTTGTATAGAGGACATAACATGGTTGTATAGAGGATATAACATGGTTGTATAGAGGGGTACTGAGGGGCATCATTAATAACATGGTTGTATAGAGGATATAACATGGTTGTATAGAGGACATAACATGGTTGTATAGAGGATATAACAGGGTTGTATAAAGGATAGAGGGGTACTGAGGGGCATCATTAATAACATGGTTGTATAGAGGGGTACTGAGGGGCATCATTAATAGCATGGTTGTATAGAGGGGTACTGAGGGGCATCATTAATAGCATGGTTGTATAGAGGATAGAGGGGTACTGAGGGGCATCATTAATAACATGGTTGTATAAAGGATAGAGGGGTACTGTGGGGAATCATTAATAACATGGTTGTATAGAGGGGTACTGAGGGGCATTATTAATAACATGGTTGAATAGAGGGGTACTGAGGGGCATCATTAATAACATGGTTGTATAGAGGATATAACATGATTGTATAGAGGGGTACTGTGGGGAATCATTAATAACATGGTTGAATAGAGGGGTACTGAGGGGCATTATTAATAACATGGTTGAATAGAGGGGTACTGAGGGGCATCATTAATAACATGGTTGTATAGAGGATATAACATGGTTGTATAGAGGATATAACATGGTTGTTTAGAGGATATAACAGGGTTGTATAAAGGATAGAGGGGTACTGAGGGGCATCATTAATAACATGGTTGTATAGAGGGGTACTGAGGGGCATCATTAATAGCATGGTTGTATAGAGGGGTACTGAGGGGCATCATTAATAGCATGGTTGTATAGAGGATAGAGGGGTACTGAGGGGCATCATTAATAACATGGTTGTATAAAGGATAGTGGGGTACTGTGGGGAATCATTAATAACATGGTTGTATAGAGGGGTATTGAGGGGCATTATTAATAACATGGTTGAATAGAGGGGTACTGAGGGGCATCATTAATAACATGGTTGAATAGAGGGGTACTGAGGGGAATCATTAATAACATGGTTGTATAGAGGATAGAGGGGTACTGAGGGGCATCATTAATAACATGGTTGAATAGAGGGGTACTAAGGGGCATCATTAATAACATGGTTGTATAGAGGATATAACATGGTTGTATAGAGGATATAACATGGTTGTTTAGAGGATATAACAGGGTTGTATAAAGGATAGAGGGGTACTGAGGGGCATCATTAATAACATGGTTGGAAAGAGGGGTACTGAGGGGCATCATTAATAGCATGGTTGAATAGAGGGGTACTGAGGGGCATCATTAATAACATGGTTGAATAGAGGGGTACTGAGGGGCATCATTAATAGCATGGTTGAATAGAGGGGTACTGAGGGGCATCATTAATAACATGGTTGTATAGAGGGGTACTGAGGGGCATCATTAATAACATGGTTGAATAGAGGGGTACTGAGGGGCATCATTAATAGCATGGTTGTATAGAGGGTACTGAGGGGCATCATTAATAACATGGTTGAATAGAGGGGTACTGAGGGGCATCATTAATAACATGGTTGAAGAGGATAGAGGGGTACTGAGGGGGAATCATTAATAACATGGTTGAATAGAGGGGTACTGAGGGGCATCATTAATAACATGGTTGTATAGAGGGGTACTGAGGGGCATCATTAATAGCATGGTTGAATAGAGGGGTACTGAGGGGCATCATTAATAACATGGTTGAATAGAGGGGTACTGAGGGGCATCATTAATAACATGGTTGAATAGAGGGGTACTGAGGGGCATCATTAATAACATGGTTGTATAGAGGGGTACTGAGGGGCATCATTAATAATGTGGTTGTATAGAGGGGTACTGAGGGGCATCATTAATAGCATGGTTGTATAGAGGATAGAGGGGTACTGAGGGGCATCATTAATAACATGGTTGTATAGAGGGGTACTGAGGGCACTTACCCTACAGTCTGACCACCTCCATTATGACTCTGTCCCCTAGACTACAGTCTGACCTCCATTATGACTCTGTCCCCTAGACTACAGTCTGACCACCTCCATTATGACTCTGTCCCCTAGACTACAGTCTGACCACCTCCATTATGACTCTGTCCCCTAGACTACAGTCTGACCACCTCCATTATGACTCTGTCCCCTAGACTACAGTCTGACCACCTCCATTATGACTCTGTCCCCTAGACTACAGTCTGACCTCCATTATGACTCTGTCCCCTAGACTACAGTCTGACCACCTCCATTATGACTCTGTCCCCTAGACTACAGTCTGACCACCTCCATTATGACTCTGTCCCCTAGACTACAGTCTGACCACCTCCATTATGACTCTGTCCCCTAGACTACAGTCTGACCACCTCCATTATGACTCTGTCCCCTAGACTACAGTCTGACCACCTCCATTATGACTCTGTCCCCTAGACTACAGTCTGACCACCTCCATTATGACTCTGTCCCCTAGACTACAGTCTGACCACCTCCATTATGGCTCTGTCCCCTAGACTACAGTCTGACCTCCATTATGACTCTGTCCCCTAGACTACAGTCTGCCCAACTCCATTATGACTCTGTTCCCTAGACTACAGTCTGACCTCCATTATGACTCTGTCCCCTAGACTACAGTCTGCCCACCTCCATTATGGCTCTGTCCCCTAGACTACAGTCTGACCTCCATTATGACTCTGTCCCCTAGACTACAGTCTGACCTCCATTATGACTCTGTCCCCTAGACTACAGTCTGACCTCCTCCATTATGACTCTGTCCCCTAGACTACAGTCTGACCTCCATTATGACTCTGTCCCCTAGACTACAGTCTGACCTCCATTATGACTCTGTCCCCTAGACTACAGTCTGACCTCCATTATGACTCTGTCCCCTAGACTACAGTCTGCCCACCTCCATTATGACTCTGTCCCCTAGACTACAGTCTGACCTCCATTATGGCTCTGTCCCCTAGACTACAGTCTGACCTCCATTATGTCTCTGTCCCCTAGACTACAGTCTGACCTCCATTATGACTCCCCTAGACTGTCCCCTAGACAGTCTGACCTCCATTATGACTCTGTCCCCTAGACTACAGTCTGACCTCCATTATGACTCTGTTCCCTAGACTACAGTCTGACCACCTCCATTATGACTCTGTCCCCTAGACTACAGTCTGACCTCCATTATGACTCTGTCCCCTAGACTACAGTCTGACCACCTCCATTATGACTCTGTCCCCTAGACTACAGTCTGACCACCTCCATTATGACTCTGTCCCCTAGACTACAGTCTGACCTCCATTATGACTCTGTCCCCTAGACTACAGTCTGACCTCCATTATGACTCTGTCCCCTAGACTACAGTCTGACCACCTCCATTATGACTCTGTCCCCTAGACTACAGTCTGACCACCTCCATTATGACTCTGTCCCCTAGACTACAGTCTGACCTCCATTATGACTCTGTCCCCTAGACTACAGTCTGACCTCCTCCATTATGACTCTGTCCCCTAGACTACAGTCTGACCTCCATTATGACTCTGTCCCCTAGACTAGACCAGTCTGACCACCTCCATTATGACTCTGTCCCCTAGACTACAGTCTGACCACCTCCATTATGGCTCTGTCCCCTAGACTACAGTCTGACCTCCTCCATTATGACTCTGTCCCCTAGACTACAGTCTGACCACCTCCATTATGACTCTGTTCCCTAGACTACAGTCTGACCACCTCCATTATGACTCTGTCCCCTAGACTACAGTCTGACCACCTCCATTATGACTCTGTCCCCTAGTCTGACCACTCCACATGACTCTGTCCCCTGACCACAGTCTGACCATTATGACTCTGTCCCCTAGACTACAGTCTGACCTCCATTATGACTCTGTCCCCTAGACTACAGTCTGACCACCTCCATTATGACTCTGTCCCCTAGACTACAGTCTGACCACCTCCATTATGACTCTGTCCCCTAGACTACAGTCTGACCTCCATTATGGCTCTGTCCCCTAGACTACAGTCTGACCTCCATTATGACTCTGTCCCCTAGACTACAGTCTGACCTCCATTATGACTCTGTCCCCTAGACTACAGTCTGACCTCCATTATGACTCTGTCCCCTAGACTACAGTCTGACCTCCATTATGGCTCTGTCCCCTAGACTACAGTCTGACCTCCATTATGACTCTGTCCCCTAGACTACAGTCTGACCTCCATTATGACTCTGTCCCCTAGACTACAGTCTGACCTCCATTATGACTCTGTCCCCTAGACTACAGTCTGACCTCCATTATGACTCTGTCCCCTAGACTACAGTCTGACCACCTCCATTATGACTCTGTCCCCTAGACTACAGTCTGACCTCCATTATGACTCTGTCCCCTAGACTACAGTCTGACCTCCATTATGACTCTGTCCCCTAGACTACAGTCTGACCTCCTCCATTATGACTCTGTCCCCTAGACTACAGTCTGACCTCCATTATGACTCTGTTCCCTAGACTACAGTCTGACCACCTCCATTATGACTCTGTCCCCTAGACTACAGTCTGACCTCCATTATGACTCTGTCCCCTAGACTACAGTCTGACCACCTCCATTATGACTCTGTTCCCTAGACTACAGTCTGACCTCCATTATGACTCTGTCCCCTAGACTACAGTCTGACCACCTCCATTATGACTCTGTCCCCTAGACTACAGTCTGACCTCCATTATGACTCTGTCCCCTAGACTACAGTCTGACCTCCATTATGACTCTGTCCCCTAGACTACAGTCTGACCACCTCCATTATGACTCTGTCCCCTAGACTACAGTCTGACCACCTCCATTATGACTCTGTCCCCTAGACTACAGTCTGACCACCTCCATTATGACTCTGTCCCCTAGACTACAGTCTGACCACCTCCATTATGACTCTGTCCCCTAGACTACAGTCTGACCTCCATTATGACTCTGTCCCCTAGACTACAGTCTGACCTCCATTATGACTCTGTCCCCTAGACTACAGTCTGACCTCCATTATGGCTCTGTCCCCTAGACTACAGTCTGCCCACCTCCATTATGACTCTGTCCCCTAGACTACAGTCTGACCTCCATTATGACTCTGTTCCCTAGACTACAGTCTGACCTCCATTATGACTCTGTCCCCTAGACTACAGTCTGACCTCCATTATGACTCTGTCCCCTAGACTACAGTCTGACCTCCATTATGACTCTGTCCCCTAGACTACAGTCTGACCTCCATTATGACTCTGTCCCCTAGACTACAGTCTGACCACCTCCATTATGGCTCTGTCCCCTAGACTACAGTCTGACCACCTCCATTATGACTCTGTCCCCTAGACTACAGTCTGACCTCCATTATGGCTCTGTCCCCTAGACTACAGTCTGACCTCCATTATGACTCTGTCCCCTAGACTACAGTCTGACCTCCATTATGACTCTGTCCCCTAGACTACAGTCTGACCACCTCCATTATGACTCTGTCCCCTAGACTACAGTCTGACCACCTCCATTATGACTCTGTCCCCTAGACTACAGTCTGACCTCCATTATGACTCTGTCCCCTAGACTACAGTCTGACCACCTCCATTATGACTCTGTTCCCTAGACTACAGTCTGACCACCTCCATTATGACTCTGTCCCCTAGACTACAGTCTGACCACCTCCATTATGACTCTGTCCCCTAGACTACAGTCTGACCACCTCCATTATGACTCTGTCCCCTAGACTACAGTCTGACCACCTCCATTATGACTCTGTCCCCTAGACTACAGTCTGACCACCTCCATTATGACTCTGTCCCCTAGACTACAGTCTGACCTCCATTATGACTCTGTCCCCTAGACTACAGTCTGACCACCTCCATTATGACTCTGTCCCCTAGACTACAGTCTGCCCTCCATTATGTCTCTGTCCCCTAGACTACAGTCTGACCTCCATTATGACTCTGTCCCCTAGACTACAGTCTGACCTCCATTATGACTCTGTCCCCTAGACTACAGTCTGACCTCCATTATGACTCTGTCCCTAGACTACAGTCTGACCACCTCCATTATGGCTCTGTCCCCTAGACTACAGTCTGACCACCTCCATTATGACTCTGTCCCCTAGACTACAGTCTGACCTCCATTATGACTCTGTCCCCTAGACTACAGTCTGACCTCCATTATGACTCTGTCCCCTAGACTACAGTCTGACCTCCATTATGACTCTGTCCCCTAGACTACAGTCTGACCTCCATTATGACTCTGTCCCCTAGACTACAGTCTGCCCTCCATTATGACTCTGTCCCCTAGACTACAGTCTGACCTCCATTATGACTCTGTCCCCTAGACTACAGTCTGACCTCCTCCATTATGACTCTGTCCCCTAGACTACAGTCTGACCACCTCCATTATGACTCTGTCCCCTAGACTACAGTCTGACCACCTCCATTATGACTCTGTCCCCTAGACTACAGTCTGACCACCTCCATTATGACTCTGTCCCCTAGACTACAGTCTGACCTCCATTATGACTCTGTCCCCTAGACTACAGTCTGACCACCTCCATTATGACTCTGTCCCCTAGACTACAGTCTGACCTCCATTATGACTCTGTCCCCTAGACTACAGTCTGACCACCTCCATTATGACTCTGTCCCCTAGACTACAGTCTGACCACCTCCATTATGACTCTGTCCCCTAGACTACAGTCTGACCTCCATTATGACTCTGTCCCCTAGACTACAGTCTGACCACCTCCATTATGACTCTGTCCCCTAGACTACAGTCTGACCACCTCCATTATGACTCTGTCCCCTAGACTACAGTCTGACCTCCATTATGACTCTGTCCCCTAGACTACAGTCTGCCCAACTCCATTATGACTCTGTCCCCTAGACTACAGTCTGACCACCTCCATTATGACTCTGTCCCCTAGACTACAGTCTGACCTCCATTATGGCTCTGTCCCCTAGACTACAGTCTGACCTCCATTATGACTCTGTCCCCTAGACTACAGTCTGACCTCCATTATGACTCTGTCCCCTAGACTACAGTCTGACCACCTCCATTATGACTCTGTCCCCTAGACTACAGTCTGACCACCTCCATTATGACTCTGTCCCCTAGACTACAGTCTGACCACCTCCATTATGACTCTGTCCCCTAGACTACAGTCTGACCACCTCCATTATGACTCTGTCCCCTAGACTACAGTCTGACCTCCATTATGGCTCTGTCCCCTAGACTACAGTCTGACCACCTCCATTATGACTCTGTCCCCTAGACTACAGTCTGACCTCCATTATGGCTCTGTCCCCTAGACTACAGTCTGACCTCCATTATGGCTCTCTCCCCTAGACTACAGTCTGACCTCCATTATGACTCTGTCCCCTAGACTACAGTCTGCCCAACTCCATTATGACTCTGTTCCCTAGACTACAGTCTGACCACCTCCATTATGGCTCTGTCCCCTAGACTACAGTCTGACCACCTCCATTATGACTCTGTCCCCTAGACTACAGTCTGACCACCTCCATTATGACTCTGTCCCCTAGACTACAGTCTGACCACCTCCATTATGGCTCTGTCCCCTAGACTACAGTCTGACCACCTCCATTATGACTCTGTCCCCTAGACTACAGTCTGACCTCCATTATGACTCTGTCCCCTAGACTACAGTCTGACCTCCATTATGACTCTGTTCCCTAGACTACAGTCTGACCTCCATTATGACTCTGTCCCCTAGACTACAGTCTGACCACCTCCATTATGACTCTGTCCCCTAGACTACAGTCTGACCACCTCCATTATGACTCTGTCCCCTAGACTACAGTCTGACCACCTCCATTATGACTCTGTCCCCTAGACTACAGTCTGACCACCTCCATTATGACTCTGTCCCCTAGACTACAGTCTGACCACCTCCATTATGACTCTGTCCCCTAGACTACAGTCTGACCTCCATTATGACTCTGTCCCCTAGACTACAGTCTGACCTCCATTATGACTCTGTCCCCTAGACTACAGTCTGACCTCCATTATGGCTCTGTCCCCTAGACTACAGTCTGACCTCCATTATGGCTCTCTCTGTCCCTAGACTACAGTCTGACCTCCATTATGACTCTGTCCCCTAGACTACAGTCTGACCACCTCCATTATGACTCTGTCCCCTAGACTACAGTCTGACCTCCATTATGACTCTGTCCCCTAGACTACAGTCTGACCACCTCCATTATGACTCTGTCCCCTAGACTACAGTCTGACCACCTCCATTATGACTCTGTCCCCTAGACTACAGTCTGACCACCTCCATTATGACTCTGTCCCCTAGACTACAGTCTGACCTCCATTATGACTCTGTCCCCTAGACTACAGTCTGACCACCTCCATTATGACTCTGTCCCCTAGACTACAGTCTGACCACCTCCATTATGGCTCTGTCCCCTAGACTACAGTCTGACCACCTCCATTATGACTCTGTCCCATAGACTACAGTCTGACCAACTCCATTATGACTCTGTCCCCTAGACTACAGTCTGACCTCCATTATGACTCTGTCCCATAGACTACAGTCTGACCTCCATTATGACTCTGTCCCCTAGACTACAGTCTGCCCACCTCCATTATGGCTCTGTCCCCTAGACTACAGTCTGACCTCCATTATGACTCTGTCCCCTAGACTACAGTCTGACCTCCTCCATTATGACTCTGTCCCCTAGACTACAGTCTGACCTCCATTATGACTCTGTCCCCTAGACTACAGTCTGACCTCCATTATGACTCTGTCCCCTAGACTACAGTCTGACCTCCATTATGACTCTGTCCCCTAGACTACAGTCTGACCTCCATTATGGCTCTGTCCCCTAGACTACAGTCTGACCTCCATTATGACTCTGTCCCCTAGACTACAGTCTGACCTCCATTATGGCTCTGTCCCCTAGACTACAGTCTGACCTCCATTATGGCTCTGTCCCCTAGACTACAGTCTGACCACCTCCATTATGACTCTGTCCCCTAGACTACAGTCTGACCACCTCCATTATGACTCTGTCCCCTAGACTACAGTCTGACCACCTCCATTATGACTCTGTCCCCTAGACTACAGTCTGACCACCTCCATTATGACTCTGTCCCCTAGACTACAGTCTGACCACCTCCATTATGACTCTGTCCCCTAGACTACAGTCTGACCACCTCCATTATGACTCTGTCCCCTAGACTACAGTCTGCCCAACTCCATTATGACTCTGTCCCCTAGACTACAGTCTGACCACCTCCATTATGACTCTGTCCCCTAGACTACAGTCTGACCACCTCCATTATGACTCTGTCCCCTAGACTACAGTCTGACCACCTCCATTATGACTCTGTCCCCTAGACTACAGTCTGACCTCCATTATGACTCTGTCCCCTAGACTACAGTCTGACCACCTCCATTATGACTCTGTCCCCTAGACTACAGTCTGACCTCCATTATGACTCTGTCCCCTAGACTACAGTCTGACCACCTCCATTATGGCTCTGTCCCCTAGACTACAGTCTGCCCAACTCCATTATGACTCTGTCCCATAGACTACAGTCTGACCTCCATTATGACTCTGTCCCCTAGACTACAGTCTGACCTCCATTATGACTCTGTCCCCTAGACTACAGTCTGACCACCTCCATTATGACTCTGTCCCCTAGACTACAGTCTGACCACCTCCATTATGACTCTGTCCCCTAGACTACAGTCTGACCTCCATTATGACTCTGTCCCCTAGACTACAGTCTGACCTCCTCCATTATGACTCTGTTCCCTAGACTACAGTCTGACCTCCTCCATTATGACTCTGTCCCCTAGACTACAGTCTGACCACCTCCATTATGGCTCTGTCCCCTAGACTACAGTCTGACCACCTCCATTATGACTCTGTCCCCTAGACTACAGTCTGACCACCTCCATTATGACTCTGTCCCCTAGACTACAGTCTGACCTCCATTATGACTCTGTCCCCTAGACTACAGTCTGACCTCCATTATGACTCTGTTCCCTAGACTACAGTCTGACCTCCATTATGACTCTGTCCCCTAGACTACAGTCTGACCACCTCCATTATGACTCTGTCCCCTAGACTACAGTCTGACCACCTCCATTATGACTCTGTCCCCTAGACTACAGTCTGACCACCTCTATTATGACTCTGTCCCCTAGACTACAGTCTGACCACCTCTATTATGACTCTGTCCCCTAGACTACAGTCTGACCACCTCCATTATGACTCTGTCCCCTAGACTACAGTCTGACCTCCATTATGACTCTGTCCCCTAGACTACAGTCTGACCTCCATTATGACTCTGTTCCCTAGACTACAGTCTGACCTCCATTATGACTCTGTCCCCTAGACTACAGTCTGACCTCCATTATGACTCTGTCCCCTAGACTACAGTCTGACCTCCATTATGGCTCTGTCCCCTAGACTACAGTCTGACCTCCATTATGACTCTGTCCCCTAGACTACAGTCTGACCTCCATTATGACTCTGTCTCCTAGACTACAGTCTGACCACCTCCATTATGACTCTGTCCCCTAGACTACAGTCTGACCTCCATTATGACTCTGTCCCCTAGACTACAGTCTGACCACCTCCATTATGACTCTGTCCCCTAGACTACAGTCTGACCACCTCCATTATGACTCTGTCCCCTAGACTACAGTCTGACCACCTCCATTATGACTCTGTCCCCTAGACTACAGTCTGACCTCCATTATGACTCTGTCCCCTAGACTACAGTCTGACCACCTCCATTATGACTCTGTCCCCTAGACTACAGTCTGACCACCTCCATTATGACTCTGTCCCCTAGACTACAGTCTGACCACCTCCATTATGGCTCTGTCCCCTAGACTACAGTCTGACCACCTCCATTATGACTCTGTCCCCTAGACTACAGTCTGACCACCTCCATTATGACTCTGTCCCCTAGACTACAGTCTGACCACCTCCATTATGACTCTGTCCCCTAGACTACAGTCTGACCACCTCCATTATGACTCTGTCCCCTAGACTACAGTCTGACCTCCATTATGACTCTGTCCCCTAGACTACAGTCTGACCACCTCCATTATGACTCTGTCCCCTAGACTACAGTCTGACCACCTCCATTATGGCTCTGTCCCCTAGACTACAGTCTGACCACCTCCATTATGACTCTGTCCCCTAGACTACAGTCTGACCTCCTCCATTATGACTCTGTCCCCTAGACTACAGTCTGACCTCCATTATGACTCTGTCCCCTAGACTACAGTCTGACCTCCATTATGACTCTGTCCCCTAGACTACAGTCTGACCTCCTCCATTATGACTCTGTCCCCTAGACTACAGTCTGACCTCCATTATGACTCTGTCCCCTAGACTACAGTCTGACCTCCATTATGACTCTGTCCCCTAGACTACAGTCTGACCACCTCCATTATGACTCTGTCCCCTAGACTACAGTCTGACCTCCATTATGACTCTGTCCCCTAGACTACAGTCTGACCTCCATTATGGCTCTGTCCCCTAGACTACAGTCTGACCTCCATTATGACTCTGTCCCCTAGACTACAGTCTGACCTCCATTATGGCTCTGTCCCCTAGACTACAGTCTGACCTCCATTATGGCTCTGTCCCCTAGACTACAGTCTGACCACCTCCATTATGACTCTGTCCCCTAGACTACAGTCTGACCACCTCCATTATGACTCTGTCCCCTAGACTACAGTCTGACCACCTCCATTATGACTCTGTCCCCTAGACTACAGTCTGACCTCCTCCATTATGACTCTGTCCCCTAGACTACAGTCAGACCACCTCCATTATGGCTCTGTCCCCTAGACTACAGTCTGCCCAACTCCATTATGGCTCTGTCCCCTAGACTACAGTCTGACCACCTCCATTATGACTCTGTCCCCTAGACTACAGTCTGACCACCTCCATTATGACTCTGTCCCCTAGACTACAGTCTGACCACCTCCATTATGACTCTGTCCCCTAGACTACAGTCTGACCTCCATTATGACTCTGTCCCCTAGACTACAGTCTGACCACCTCCATTATGGCTCTGTTCCCTAGACTACAGTCTGACCACCTCCATTATGACTCTGTCCCCTAGACTACAGTCTGACCACCTCCATTATGACTCTGTCCCCTAGACTACAGTCTGACCTCCATTATGACTCTGTCCCCTAGACTACAGTCTGACCTCCTCCATTATGACTCTGTCCCCTAGACTACAGTCTGACCTCCATTATGGCTCTGTCCCCTAGACTACAGTCTGACCTCCATTATGGCTCTGTCCCCTAGACTACAGTCTGACCTCCATTATGACTCTGTCCCCTAGACTACAGTCTGACCTCCATTATGGCTCTGTCCCCTAGACTACAGTCTGACCTCCATTATGACTCTGTCCCCTAGACTACAGTCTGACCTCCATTATGACTCTGTTCCCTAGACTACAGTCTGACCACCTCCATTATGACTCTGTCCCCTAGACTACAGTCTGCCCAACTCCATTATGACTCTGTCCCCTAGACTACAGTCTGACCTCCATTATGACTCTGTCCCCTAGACTACAGTCTGACCTCCATTATGACTCTGTCCCCTAGACTACAGTCTGACCTCCATTATGACTCTGTCCCCTAGACTACAGTCTGACCACCTCCATTATGGCTCTGTCCCCTAGACTACAGTCTGACCTCCATTATGACTCTGTCCCCTAGACTACAGTCTGACCTCCATTATGGCTCTGTCCCCTAGACTACAGTCTGACCACCTCCATTATGACTCTGTCCCCTAGACTACAGTCTGACCTCCATTATGACTCTGTCCCCTAGACTACAGTCTGACCTCCATTATGACTCTGTCCCCTAGACTACAGTCTGACCTCCATTATGACTCTGTCCCCTAGACTACAGTCTGACCACCTCCATTATGACTGTTCCCTAGACTACAGTCTGACCACCTCCATTATGACTCTGTCCCCTAGACTACAGTCTGACCTCCATTATGACTCTGTTCCCTAGACTACAGTCTGACCACCTCCATTATGACTCTGTCCCCTAGACTACAGTCTGACCACCTCCATTATGACTGTTCCCTAGACTACAGTCTGACCACCTCCATTATGACTCTGTCCCCTAGACTACAGTCTGACCTCCATTATGACTCTGTTCCCTAGACTACAGTCTGACCACCTCCATTATGACTCTGTCCCCTAGACTACAGTCTGACCTCCATTATGACTCTGTCCCCTAGACTACAGTCTGACCTCCTCCATTATGACTCTGTCCCCTAGACTACAGTCTGACCTCCATTATGACTCTGTCCCCTAGACTACAGTCTGACCTCCATTATGACTCTGTCCCCTAGACTACAGTCTGCCCACCTCCATTATGACTCTGTCCCATAGACTACAGTCTGACCACCTCCATTATGGCTCTGTCCCCTAGACTACAGTCTGACCTCCATTATGACTCTGTCCCCTAGACTACAGTCTGACCTCCATTATGGCTCTGTCCCCTAGACTACAGTCTGACCACCTCCATTATGACTCTGTCCCCTAGACTACAGTCTGACCACCTCCATTATGACTCTGTCCCCTAGACTACAGTCTGACCACCTCCATTATGACTCTGTCCCCTAGACTACAGTCTGACCACCTCCATTATGACTCTGTCCCCTAGACTACAGTCTGACCACCTCCATTATGACTCTGTCCCCTAGACTACAGTCTGACCACCTCCATTATGACTCTGTCCCCTAGACTACAGTCTGACCTCCTCCATTATGACTCTGTTCCCTAGAGGGGGTGTCTATCTGCTGTCTGCCTTAGAGAGATCACTAACATACCTAAGACCTCTAGTAACCCCCCTCCCAACCCCCCAGGTATAAGGACTACAGAGAGCCTCCATGGTCAGCTGAAGCCTACCAGTTCTCTAAAACCTACTGGGCCGTCCTTGCTGCCAGACTGGCCTTCGTCATCCTGTTCCAGGTACAGTACCACAAATATCAGGGACACCTATGAACATTTAAACATTCCTTTAGTCAGGAGATATTCTGTATGTACAGTACCAGTCAAAAGTTTGGACACCTACTAGCCACCCTTTGCCTTGATGACAGCTTTGCAAACTCTTGGCATTCTCTCAACCAACTTTACCTGGAATGCTTTTCCAACATTCTTGAAGGAGTTCCCACTTTTGCTGAGCACTTGTTGGCTACTTTTCCTTCACTCTGCGGTCCAACTCATCCCAAACTATTTGAATTGGGTTGAGGTCAGGTGATTGTGGAGGCCAGGTCATCTGATGCAGCACCAGGTGTGGAGGTGTGTTGGGTCATTGTCCTGTTGAAAAACAAATGATAGTCCCACTGAACACAAACCAGATGGGATTGAGCATCGTTGCAGAATGCTCTGGTAGCCATGTTGGTTAAGTGTGCCTTGAATTCTAAGTCAATCACTGACCGTATCACCAGCAAAGCACCATCACACCTCCTCCTCCATGCTTCACGGTGGGAACCACACATGCGGAGATCATTGGTTCACCTACTCTGCGTCTCCCAAAGACACGGCGGTTAGAACCAAAAATCTCAAATTTGGACTCATCACACCAAAGGACAGATTTCAATCAGTCTGATGTCTATTGCTCATGTGTTTTGGCCCAATCAAGTCTCTTCTTCTCATTGGTGTCCTTTAGTAGTGTTTTTTTTGCAGCCATGAGGGCCTTGATTCACGCAGTCTCCTCTGAACAATTGTTGTTGAGATGTGTCTGTTACATGAACTCTATTATTCTAAAATGTAGAAAATTGTAAAAAAATAAATAATAAACTTGAATGAGTAGAGTTGTCCAAACTATTGACTGGTACTGTATGTAATATCAAACTGACTCTGGAACAGTTACCTGGTACTGTATGTAATATCAAACTGACTCTGGAACAGTTACCTGGTACTGTATGTAATATCAAACTGACTCTGGAACAGTTACCTGGTACAGTGATCAATCTGGTTGGACAACTGTGTTGGAAGTGTGGTTGGACCACTGTGGTTGTAGTGTGGTTGGAGCACTGTGGTTGCAATGTGGTTGGAAATGATCAGTGTGGTTGGACAACTGTGGTTGCTGTGGTTGGACCAATCAGTGGGTTGGAACAGTTACATGGGTTGGACCAATGATCAGTGTGGTTGGACAACTGTGTTTGGAAGTGTGGTGATCACTGTGGTTGGACACTGTGGTTGGCACTCAGTGGGTTGGACCAGTTACATGTGGTTGGACCAATGATCAGTGTGGGACAACTGTGGAATGAACTGTGGTTGGACCAATGATCAGTGTGGTTGGACCACTGTGGTTACAGTGTGGTTGGACCAATGATTTGTGTGGTTGGAACACTGTGGTTACAGTGTGGTTGGACCAATGATCAGTGTGGTTGGACCACTGTGATTGTAGTGTGGTTGGACCACTGTGGTTGTAGTGTGGTTGGACAACTGTGATTGTAGTGTGGTTGGACCATTGAGGTTGTAGTGTGGTTGGACCACTGTGATGTCAGTGTGGTTGGACCACTGTGGTTGTAGTGTGGTTGGACCAATGATCAGTGTGGTGGACCACTGTGGTTGTAGTGTGGTTGGACCACTGTGATTGTAGTGTTGTTGGACAACTGTGGTTGGACCAATGATCAGTGTGGTTGGAACACTGTGGTTACAGTGTGGTTGGACCAATGATCAGTGTGGTTGGACAACTGTGGTTGGACCAATGATCAGTGTGGTTGGAACACTGTGGTTACAGTGTGGTTGGACCAATGATCAGTGTGGTTGGACCACTGTGGTTGTAGTGTGGTTGGACCAATGTGGTTGCAGTGTGGTTGGACCAATGATCAGTGTGGTTGGACCACTGTGGTTGAGTGTGGTTGGACCAATGATCAGTGTGGTTGGACCATTGTGGTTGCAGTGTGGTTGGACCAATGATCAGTGTGGTTGGACCATTGTGGTTGCAGTGTGGTTGGACCAATGATCAGTGTGGTTGGACCACTGTGGTTGTAGTGTGGTTGGACCAATGATCTGTGGTTGGACCATTGTGGTTACAGTGTGGTTGGACCAATGATCAGTGTGGTTGGACCAATGGTGTGGTTGGACCACTGTGGTTGTAGTGTGGTTGGACCAATGATCAGTGTGGTTGGACCAATGATCACTGTGGTTGGACCAATGATCAGTGTGGTTGGACCATTGTGGTTGCAGTGTGGTTGGACCAATGATCAGTGTGGTTGGACCAATGATCAGTGTGGTTGGACCACTGTGATTGTAGTGTGGTTGGACCACTGTGGTTGTAGTGTGGTTGGACAACTGTGATTGTAGTGTGGTTGGACCATTGAGGTTGTAGTGTGGTTGGACCACTGTGATTGTAGTGTGGTTGGACCACTGTGGTTGTAGTGTGGTTGGACCAATGATCAGTGTAGGTGGACCACTGTGGTTGTAGTGTGGTTGGACCACTGTGATTGTAGTGTTGTTGGACAACTGTGGTTGGACCAATGATCAGTGTGGTTGGAACACTGTGGTTACAGTGTGGTTGGACCAATGATCAGTGTGGTTGGACAACTGTGGTTGGACCAATGATCAGTGTGGTTGGACCACTATGGTTGTAGTGTGGTTGGACCAATGTGGTTGCAGTGTGGTTGGACCAATGATCAGTGTGGTTGGACCATTGTGGTTGCAGTGTGGTTGGACCAATGATCAGTGTGGTTGGACCATTGTGGTTGCAGTGTGGTTGGACCAATGATCAGTGTGGTTG
The DNA here is from genome assembly GCF_023373465.1 of Oncorhynchus keta. Lineage (NCBI taxonomy): Eukaryota > Metazoa > Chordata > Actinopteri > Salmoniformes > Salmonidae > Oncorhynchus > Oncorhynchus keta. Next base: position 185,212 of record NW_026287554.1, on the reverse strand, counting down.
GACCATTGTGGTTGCAGTGTGGTTGGACCAATGATCAGTGTGGTTGGACCACTGTGGTTGCAGTGTGGTTGGACCAATGATCCGTGTGGTTGGACCATTGTGGTTGCAGTGTGGTTGGACCAATGATCAGTGTGGTTGGACCAATGATCAGTGTGGTTGGACCACTGTGGTTGCAGTGTGGTTGGACCAATGATCAGTGTGGTTGGACCAATGATCAGTGTGGTTGGACCAATGATCAGTGTGGTTGGACCATTGTGGTTGCAGTGTGGTTGGACCAATGATCAGTGTGGTTGGACCAATGATCAGTGTGGTTGGACCACTGTGGTTGCAGTGTGGTTGGACCAATGATCAGTGTGGTTGGACCACTGTGGTTGCAGTGTGGTTGGACCAATGTTCAGTGTGGTTGGACCAATGATCAGTGTGGTTGGACCACTGTGGTTGGACCAATGATCAGTGTGGTTGGACCAATGATCAGTGTGGTTGGACCAATGATCAGTGTGGTTGGACCAATGATCAGTGTGGTTGGACCATTGATCAGTGTGGTTGGACCATTGATCAGTGTGGTTGCAGTGTGGTTGGACCAATGTTCAGTGTGGTTGGACCACTGTGGTTGCAGTGTGGTTGGACCAATGTTCAGTGTGGTTGGACCAATGTTCAGTGTGGTTGGACCAATGATCAGTGTGGTTGGACCACTGTGGTTGCAGTGTGGTTGGACCAATGATCAGTGTGGTTGGACCACTGTGGTTGCAGTGTGGTTGGACCAATGATCAGTGTGGTTGGACCAATGATCAGTGTGGTTGGACCAATGATCAGTGTGGTTGGACCAATGATCAGTGTGGTTGGACCAATGATCAGTGTGGTTGGACCATTGATCAGTGTGGTTTGACCAATGATCAGTGTGGTTGGACCATTGATCAGTGTGGTTGCAGTGTGGTTGTATTTTAGTCACAGTGGAGCATTTATCAGATGATTCAGTACATCACCAACCAGTTTAACAAACTCCTGTCTTCTGTTGTCCCTTTGTGCTCCATCCTTCCTTCACTCTCCACCCACGTCCACGACGCTGTCTCCACCAGAACCTGGTGATGTTCCTGAGCCTGCTGGTTGCCTGGGTGATCCCAGACGTACCGAAGAACATCAGTGAGCAGCTGAAGAGAGAGAAGACTCTGCTGGTGGACGTGTTCCTCCGGGAGGAGAAGGACAAGTTCCACCTCCTCCAGAGCCTCTTCTCCTCCAAGGACCAGCCCAGCCAGGGTCACCCCAACACGGCCCACTTCCGTACTCTACCCCTAGGCCTCTCTCAGGGCCTAGGCCAGCCCCCGGGCGGAGAGGGAGGGGAATCCCGGGCGAGATGCAGGGCTGCCAGTTTCAGCCAGTTCACCAGACAGATGTCCATGTCTCCTAGCAACAACGCAGGCCGACAGATGTCCATGTCTCCTAGCAACGACGCAGCCCGACACACAGCGGTCTGACACGCTACTGTAGCGGTTGGATACAAACGTTCTTTATCCCCACAGGAGAAGTTCAGACGCTAGTGTGGTAGCTACATGGAGTCCGAATGCTCCTCTGAGATTCTCTCACCCATGTAGACTTGGTGTTCTCTTTCTGAAGCAGTGTGATGATGGAACATACCGATCATGGACTTGTTCTTCTGGCCGCGATAATCTACTTATTCTTGACCATTGTATGATAATCTGCATGATGAGAAGTGACTGTATAGTTAGTTCCCTTAAGGAAAAACACCTTCAGCCTGACGGTCTTCTCTGAGAGAGCTTTCCCATGTCTGGAACACACGTGGAGCTGCTGTTTACCTTCACCAATAACCTAAAGACATGGCCAACGGACAGTCAGGTGTGTCAACACCATCCCTCAGCTGTGTAGACCTGCTTTCCATGCTGTCTGCTATACAGTCTGGTGTGTCAACACCATCCCTCAGCTGTGTAGACCTGCTTTCCATGCTGTCTGCTATACAGTCAGGTGTGTCAACACCATCCCCTAGCTGTGTAGACCTGCTTTCCATGCTGTCTGCTATACAGTCTGGTGTGTCAACACCATCCCTCAGCTGTGTAGACCTGCTTTCCATGCTGTCTGCTATACAGTCTGGTGTGTCAACACCATCCCTCAGCTGTGTAGACCTGCTTTCCATGCTGTCTGCTATACAGTCAGGTGTGTCAACACCATCCCCCAGCTGTGTAGACCTGCTTTCCATGCTGTCTGCTATACAGTCTGGTGTGTCAACACCATCCCCCAGCTGTGTAGACCTGCTTTCCATGCTGTCTGCTATACAGTCAGGTGTGTCAACACCATCCCCTTGCTGTGTAGACCTGCTTTCCATGCTGTCTGCTTATATAGTTGGTCTGTCTGTGTCAACACCATCCCTCTGCTGTGTTACCTGCTTTCCATGCTGTCTGCTATACAGTCATGTTGTGTCAACACCATCCCCTAGCTGTGTTACCTGGTTTCCATGCTGTCTGCTATACAGTCTGTGTTACTGTCATATGTTGCTTTCTGTGTCTGCTGTTGTCTGTGTTGTTATATTTGCTCTGTCTGTGTTACTGGTTATATGTTGCTCTGTCTGTGTTACTGGTCATATGTTGCTCTGTCTGTTACTGGTTATATGTTGCTCTGTCTGTGTTACTGGTTATATGTTGCTCTCTCTGTGTCTCTGTCTGTCTGTGTTACTGGTCATATGTTGCTCTGTCTGACCTACTGGTCATATGTTGCGCTGCTGTATCTGTCTGTCTGTGTTACTGGTTATATGTTGCTCTGTCTGTGTTACTGGTTATATGTTGCTCTGTCTGTGTTACTGGTCATATGTTGCTCTGTCTGTTACTGGTTATATGTTGCTCTGTCTGAGTTACTGGTTATATGTTGCTCTCTCTGTGTCTCTGTCTGTCTGTGTTACTGGTCATATGTTGCTCTGTCTGAGTTACTGGTCATATGTTGCGCTGCTTATTGTCTGTCTGTGTTACTGGTTATATGTTGCTCTGTCTGTGTTACTGGTTATATGTTGCTCTGTCTGTGTTACTGGTCATATGTTGCTCTGTCTGTGTTACTGGTTATATGTTGCTCTGTCTGTGTTACTGGTTATATGTTGCTCTGTCTGTGTTACTGGTTATATGTTGCTCTGTCTGTGTTACTGGTCATATGTTGCTCTGTCTGTGTCTCTGTTGTTGTCTGTCTGTGTTACTGGTTATATGTTGCTCTGTCTGTGTTACTGGTTATATGTTGCTCTGTCTGTGTTACTGGTTATATGTTGCTCTGTCTGTGTTACTGGTTATATGTTGCTCTGTCTGTGTTACTGGTCATATGTTGCGCTGTCTGTGTTACTGGTTATATGTTGCTCTGTCTGTGTCTCTGTCTGTCTGTGTTACTGGTTATATGTTGCTCTGTCTGTGTTACTGGTTATATGTTGCTCTGTCTGTGCTTATTGTCTCTGTCTGTGTTACTGGTCATATGTTGCTCTGTCTGTGTTACTGGTCATATGTTGCTCTGTCTGTGTTACTGGTCATATGTTGCTCTGTCTGTGTTACTGGTCATATGTTGCTGCTGTCTGTGTTACTGGTTATATGTTGCTCTGTCTGTGCTGGTCATATGTCTGTCTGTCTGTGTTACTGGTTATATGTTGCTCTGTCTGTGCTTATTGTCTGTCTGTCTGTACTGGTTATATGTTGCTCTGTCTGTATTACTGGTCTATGTTGCTGTCTGTGTTACTGGTTATATGTTGCTCTGTCTGTGTTCTGGTCATATGTTACTGGTTATTGTCTGTCTGTCTGTGTTACTGGTTATATGTTGCTCTGTCTGTGCTTATTGTCTGTCTGTATGTGTTACTGTCTATGTTACTGGTTATATGTTGTCTGTCTGTGTTACTGGTTATATGTTGCGCTGTCTGTCTGTCTGTCTGTGTTACTGGTTATATGTTGCTCTGTCTGTGCTTATTGTCTGTCTGTGTTACTGGTTATATGTTGCTCTGTCTGTGCTTATTGTCTGTCTGTGTTACTGGTTATATGTTGCTCTGTCTGTGTTATTGTCTGTCTGTGTTACTGGTTATATGTTGCTCTGTCTGTGCTTATTGTCTGTCTGTGTTACTGGTTATATGTTGCTCTGTCTGTGTTACTGGTTATATGTTGCTCTGTCTGTGCTTATTGTCTGTCTGTGTTACTGGTTATATGTTGCTCTGTCTGTGTTACTGGTCATATGTTGCTCTGTCTGTGTCTACTGGTCATATGTTGCTCTGTCTGTGTTACTGGTTATATGTTGCTCTGTCTGTGTTACTGGTCATATGTTGCGCTGCTTATTGTCTGTCTGTGTTGTTATTGGATTTGTTTTTCCCAGGTACTCTGGTCGAAAATGATCCAGCTGGCTAAAACCATCACCTTTACAGAAATGTTGATAAATGTGTACTGTTCCTGTAAAAAAATAAAACTTAAGAATAATAATTAAAAAGATTGGGTAATGTATAGAATATCAAGGTTCAGAGTGTATAACTGGGTAATGTACATGTTGAGGCCCAGAGTGTATAACTGGGTAATGTACATGTTGAGGTCCAGAGTGTATGACTGGGTAATGTATAGAATATCAAGGTTCAGAGTGTATAACTGGGTAATGTACATGTTGAGGTTCAGAGTGTATAACTGGGTAATGTACATGTTGAGGCCCAGAGTGTATAACTGGGTAATGTATAGAATATCAAGGTCCAGAGTGTATAACTGGGTAATGTACATGTTGAGGCCCAGAGTGTATAACTGGGTAATGTACATGTTGAGGTCCAGAGTGTGTAACTGGGTAATGTACATGTTGAGGTCCAGAGTGTGTAACTGGGTAATGTACATGTTGAGGTTCAGAGTGTATAACTGGGTAATGTACATGTTGAGGCCCAGAGTGTATAACTGGGTAATGTACATGTTGAGGCCCAGAGTGTATAACTGGGTAATGTACATGTTGAGGTCCAGAGTGTATAACTGGGTAATGTACATGTTGAGGCCCAGAGTGTATAACTGGGTAATGTACATGTTGAGGTCCAGAGTGTATAACTGGGTAATGTACATGTTGAGGTCCAGAGTGTATAACTGGGTAATGTACATGTTGAGGTCCAGAGTGTATAACTGGGTAATGTACATGTTGAGGCCCAGAGTGTATAACTGGGTAATGTACATGTTGAGGCCCAGAGTGTATAACTGGGTAATGTACATGTTGAGGTCCAGAGTGTATAACTGGGTAATGTACATGTTGAGGTCCAGAGTGTATAACTGGGTAATGTACATGTTGAGGTCCAGAGTGTATAACTGGGTAATGTACATGTTGAGGCCCAGAGTGTATAACTGGGTAATGTACATGTTGAGGTCCAGAGTGTATAACTGGGTAATGTACATGTTGAGGCCCAGAGTGTATAACTGGGTAATGTACATGTTGAGGCCCAGAGTGTATAACTGGGTAATGTACATGTTGAGGCCCAGAGTGTATAACTGGGTAATGTACATGTTGAGGCCCAGAGTGTATAACTGGGTAATGTACATGTTGAGGTCCAGAGTGTATAACTGGGTAATGTACATGTTGAGGCCCAGAGTGTATAACTGGGTAATGTACATGTTGAGGCCCAGAGTGTATAACTGGGTAATGTACATGTTGAGGTCCAGAGTGTATAACTGGGTAATGTACATGTTGAGGCCCAGAGTGTATAACTGGGTAATGTACATGTTGAGGCCCAGAGTGTATAACTGGGTAATGTACATGTTGAGGTCCAGAGTGTATAACTGGGTAATGTACATGTTGAGGCCCAGAGTGTATAACTGGGTAATGTACATGTTGAGGCCCAGAGTGTATAACTGGGTAATGTACATGTTGAGGTGTTAGCATCTTTCACATTTCACAGGTGTTAGCATCTGTCACATTTCACAGGTGTTAGCATCTGTCACATTTCACAGGTGTTAGCATCTGTCACATTTCACAGGTGTTAGCATCTTTCACATTTCACAGGTGTTAGCATCTGTCACATTTCACAGGTGTTAGCATCTGTCACATTTCACAGGTGTTAGCATCTGTCACATTTCACAGGTGTTAGCATCTGTCACATTTCACAGGTGTTAGCATCTGTCACATTTCACAGGTGTTAGCATCTGTCACATTTCCCAAGAGGAGGGGACATTTGGTCCATATTCTTGCCTGTAACTTGGAAAGAGAGGGTGGAGCTTTTCGTTCCGGTTCATTCTATCTCTTCTCTTAAAGCCCATGCAGTTGTTGAAAGTGTATTTTTAAATCATCATCATTGTACGGCTAATAAATCACTGTTTATTTCATGAAAATAACGTCAAATATATTTTGGTCATTTATTTCCCCGAGCCTCATTTTGCCATTGAAATGCTCAGTCTGATCATGTGGCCGTGTTGATACAAATGTAATGTACAGAGCCCTGATTGGCAGATAGGATGGTCCAGACTTGGGATTCCCAAACTCGGTGCTGGGGCCCCTTGGGTGGACCTTTTGGTTTGTCCCCCAGCACTACTCCGCTGATTCAGATAATCACAGACCTTTTGGTTTGTCCCCCAGCACTACTCTGCTGATTCAGATAATCACAGACCTTTTGGTTTGTCCCCCAGCACTACTCCACTGATTCAGATAATCACGGACCTTTTGGTTTGTCCCCCAGCACTACTCCACTGATTCAGATAATCACGGACCTTTTGGTTTGTCCCCCAGCACTACTCCACTGATTCAGATAATCACGGACCTTTTGGTTTGTCCCCCAGCACTACTCTGCTGATTCAGATAATCACGGACCTTTTGGTTTGTCCCCCAGCACTACTCCACTGATTCAGATAATCACGGACCTTTTGGTTTGTCCCCCAGCACTACTCTGCTGATTCAGATAATCACGGACCTTTTGGTTTGTCCCCAGCACTACTCTGCTGATTCAGATAATCACGGACCTTTTGGTTTGTCCCCCAGCACTACTCCACTGATTCAGATAATCACGGACCTTTTGGTTTGTCCCCCAGCACTACTCTGCTGATTCAGATAATCACGGACCTTTTGGTTTGTCCCCCAGCACTACTCTGCTGATTCAGATAATCACAGACCTTTTGGTTTGTCCCCCAGCACTACTCTGCTGATTCAGATAATCACAGACCTTTTGGTTTGTCCCCCAGCACTACTCTGCTGATTCAGATAATCACAGACCTTTTGGTTTGTCCCCCAGCACTACTCCACTGATTCAGATAATCACGGACCTTTTGGTTTGTCCCCCAGCACTACTCTGCTGATTCAGATAATCACAGACCTTTTGGTTTGTCCCCCAGCACTACTCCGCTTATTCAGATAATCATGGACCTTTTGGTTTGTCCCCCAGCACTACTCTGCTGATTCAGATAATCATGGACCTTTTGGTTTGTCCCCCAGCACTACTCTGCTGATTCAGATAATCACGGACCTTTTGGTTTGTCCCCCAGCACTACTCCACTGATTCAGATAATCACGGACCTTTTGGTTTGTCCCCCAGCACTACTCCTGCTGATTCAGATAATCACGGACCTTTTGGTTTGTCCCCCAGCACTACTCCACTGATTCAGATAATCACAGACCTTTTGGTTTGTCCCCCAGCACTACTCTGCTGATTCAGATAATCACAGACCTTTTGGTTTGTCCCCCAGCACTACTCCGCTTATTCAGATAATCATGGACCTTTTGGTTTGTCCCCCAGCACTACTCTGCTGATTCAGATAATCATGGACCTTTTGGTTTGTCCCCCAGCACTACTCCACTGATTCAGATAATCACAGACCTTTTGGTTTGTCCCCCAGCACTACTCTGCTGATTCAGATAATCACAGACCTTTTGGTTTGTCCCCCAGCACTACTCTGCTGATTCAGATAATCACAGACCTTTTGGTTTGTCCCCCAGCACTACTCTGCTGATTCAGATAATCACGGACCTTTTGGTTTGTCCCCCAGCACTACTCCACTGATTCAGATAATCACAGACCTTTTGGTTTGTCCCCCAGCACTACTCCACTGATTCAGATAATCACAGACCTTTTGGTTTGTCCCCCCCCAGCACTACTCTGCTGATTCAGATAATCACGGACCTTTTGGTTTGTCCCCCAGCACTACTCCACTGATTCAGATAATCACGGACCTTTTGGTTTGTCCCCAGCACTACTCTGCTGATTCAGATAATCACAGACCTTTTGGTTTGTCCCCCAGCACTACTCCACTGATTCAGATAATCACAGACCTTTTGGTTTGTCCCCCCCAGCACTACTCTGCTGATTCAGATAATCACAGACCTTTTGGTTTGTCCCCCAGCACTACTCTGCTGATTCAGATAATCACGGACCTTTTGGTTTGTCCCCCAGCACTACTCCACTGATTCAGATAATCACAGACCTTTTGGTTTGTCCCCCAGCACTACTCCACTGATTCAGATAATCACAGACCTTTTGGTTTGTCCCCCAGCACTACTCCACTGATTCAGATAATCACAGACCTTTTGGTTTGTCCCCCAGCACTACTCCACTGATTCAGATAATCACAGACCTTTTGGTTTGTCCCCCAGCACTACTCTGCTGATTCAGATAATCACAGACCTTTTGGTTTGTCCCCCAGCACTACTCCACTGATTCAGATAATCACAGACCTTTTGGTTTGTCCCCCAACACTACTCCTCTGATTCCCCAGATAATCACGGACCTTTGGTTTGTCCCCCAGAACTCCACTGATTCAGATAATCACGGACCTTTTGGTTTGTCCCCCAGCACTACTCCTCTGATTCAGATAATCACGGACCTTTTGGTTTGTCCCCCAGCACTACTCCACTGATTCAGATAATCACAGACCTTTTGGTTTGTCCCCCAGCACTACTCCAACTGATTCAGATAATCACGGACCTTTTGGTTTGTCCCCCAGCACTACTCCACTGATTCAGATAATCACGGACCTTTTGGTTTGTCCCCCAGCACTACTCTGCTGATTCAGATAATCACTGACCTTTTGGTTTGTCCCCCAGCACTACTCCACTGATTCAGATAATCACAGACCTTTTGGTTTGTCCCCCATGAGCACTACTCCTCTGATTCAGATAATCACGGACCTTTTGGTTTGTCCCCCAGCACTACTCCACTGATTCAGATAATCACAGACCTTTTGGTTTGTCCCCCAGCACTACTCTGCTGATTCAGATAATCACGGACCTTTTGGTTTGTCCCCCAGCACTACTCCACTGATTCAGATAATCACGGACCTTTGGTTTGTCCCCCAGCACTACTCCACTGATTCAGATAATCACATGATCTAGTGTGCACCTGGGGGCCCCAGGACTGATGATGAGTTGGTTAGTGTCCCCAGCACTATCAGCTGAGTCAGATTCAAAAACCAAATCAGTGTGAACCTGGGGGCACTACTCCTCTGATTCAGATAATCAGGACCTTTGGTTTGTCCCCCAGCTGATCTCAGTAATGACCTGGTTTGCCCCAGGACTGAGTTTGAGAACCCATGATCTAGTGATTCAGCACCTGGGGGCCCCAGGACTGAGTTTGAGAACCCATGATCTAGTGTGCACCTGGGGGCCCCAGGACTGAGTTTGAGAACCCATGATCTAGTGTGCACCTGGGGGGCCCCAGGACTGAGTTTGAGAACCCATGATCTAGTGTGCACCTGGGGGCCCCAGGACTGAGTTTGAGAACCCATGATCTAGTGTGCACCTGGGGGGGCCAGGACTGAGTTTGAGAACCCAGGACTGATCTAGTGTGCACCTGGGGGGCCCCAGGACTGAGTTTGAGAACCCATGATCTAGTGTGCACCTGGGGGGCCCAGGACTGAGTTTGAGAACCCATGATCTAGTGTGCACCTGGGGGCCCCAGGACTGAGTTTGAGAACCCATGATCTAGTGTGCACCTGGGGGCCCCAGGACTGAGTTTGAGAACCCATGATCTAGTGTGCACCTGGGGGGCCCCAGGACTGAGTTTGAGAACCCATGATCTAGTGTGCACCTGGGGGGCCCCAGGACTGAGTTTGAGAACCCATGATCTAGTGTGCACCTGGGGGCCCAGGACTGAGTTTGAGAACCCATGATCTAGTGTGCACCTGGGGGGCCCCAGGACTGAGTTTGAGAACCCATGATCTAGTGTGCACCTGGGGGCCCCAGGACTGAGTTTGAGAACCCATGATCTAGTGTGCACCTGGGGGCCCCAGGACTGAGTTTGAGAACCCATGATCTAGTGTGCACCTGGGGGCCCAGGACTGAGTTTGAGAACCCATGATCTAGTGTGCACCTGGGGGGCCCCAGGACTGAGTTTGAGAACCCATGATCTAGTGTGCACCTGGGGGCCCCAGGACTGAGTTTGAGAACCCATGATCTAGTGTGCCCACCTGGGGGCCCCAGGACTGAGTTTGAGAACCCATGATCTAGTGTGCACCTGGGGGGCCCCAGGACTGAGTTTGAGAACCCATGATCTAGTGTGCACCTGGGGGCCCCAGGACTGAGTTTGAGAACCCATGATCTAGTGTGCACCTGGGGGCCCCAGGACTGAGTTTGAGAACCCATGATCTAGTGTGCACCTGGGGGCCCCAGGACTGAGTTTGAGAACCCATGATCTAGTGTGCACCTGGGGGCCCCAGGACTGAGTTTGAGAACCCATGATCTAGTGTGCACCTGGGGGCCCCAGGACTGAGTTTGAGAACCCATGATCTAGTGTGCACCTGGGGGGCCCCAGGACTGAGTTTGAGAACCCATGATCTAGTGTGCACCTGGGGGCCCCAGGACTGAGTTTGAGAACCCATGATCTAGTGTGCACCTGGGGGCCCCAGGACTGAGTTTGAGAACCCATGATCTAGTGTGCACCTGGGGGCCCCAGGACTGAGTTTGAGAACCCATGATCTAGTGTGCACCTGGGGGGCCCCAGGACTGAGTTTGAGAACCCATGATCTAGTGTGCACCTGAGTTTGAGAACCCATGATCTAGTGTGCACCTGGGGGGCCCCAGGACTGAGTTTGAGAACCCATGATCTAGTGTGCACCTGGGGGGCCCAGGACTGAGTTTGAGAACCCATGATCTAGTGTGCACCTCGGGGGGCCCCAGGACTGAGTTTGAGAACCCATGATCTAGTGTGCACCTGGGGGCCCCAGGACTGAGTTTGAGAACCCATGATCTAGTGTGCACCTGGGGGGCCCCAGGACTGAGTTTGAGAACCCATGATCTAGTGTGCACCTGGGGGCCCCAGGACTGAGTTTGAGAACCCATGATCTAGTGTGCACCTCGGGGGCCCCAGGACTGAGTTTGAGAACCCATGATCTAGTGTGCACCTCGGGGGCCCCAGGACTGAGTTTGAGAACCCATGATCTAGTGTGCACCTGGGGGGGCCCCAGGACTGAGTTTGAGAACCCATGATCTAGTGTGCACCTGGGGGCCCCAGGACTGAGTTTGAGAACCCATGATCTAGTGTGCACCTGGGGGATCTAGCCCTGGGGGCCCCAGGACTGAGTTTGAGAACCCATGATCTAGTGTGCACCTGGGGGGCCCCAGGACTGAGTTTGAGAACCCATGATCTAGTGTGCACCTCGGGGGCCCCAGGACTGAGTTTGAGAACCCATGATCTAGTGTGCACCTGGGGGCCCCAGGACTGAGTTTGAGAACCCATGATCTAGTGTGCACCTGGGGGCCCAGGACTGAGTTTGAGAACCCATGATCTAGTGTGCACCTGGGGGCCCCAGGACTGAGTTTGAGAACCCATGATCTAGTGTGCACCTGGGGGCCCCAGGACTGAGTTTGAGAACCCATGATCTAGTGTGCACCTGGGGGGCCCCAGGACTGAGTTTGAGAACCCATGATCTAGTGTGCACCTGGGGGGCCCCAGGACTGAGTTTGAGAACCCATGATCTAGTGTGCACCTGGGGGCCCCAGGACTGAGTTTGAGAACCCATGATCTAGTGTGCACCTGGGGGCCCCAGGACTGAGTTTGAGAACCCATGATCTAGTGTGCACCTGGGGGCCCCAGGACTGAGTTTGAGAACCCATGATCTAGTGTGCACCTGGGGGCCCCAGGACTGAGTTTGAGAACCCATGATCTAGTGTGCACCTGGGGGCCCCAGGACTGAGTTTGAGAACCCATGATCTAGTGTGCACCTGGGGGCCCCAGGACTGAGTTTGAGAACCCATGATCTAGTGTGCACCTGGGGGCCCCAGGACTGAGTTTGAGAACCCATGATCTAGGACTGGGGGCCCCAGTTTGAGAACCCATGATCTAGTGTGCACCTGGGGGGCCCCAGGACTGAGTTTGAGAACCCATGATCTAGTGTGCACCTGGGGGGCCCCAGGACTGAGTTTGAGAACCCATGATCTAGTGTGCACCTGGGGGGCCCCAGGACTGAGTTTGAGAACCCATGATCTAGTGTGCACCTGGGGGCCCCAGGACTGAGTTTGAGAACCCATGATCTAGTGTGCACCTGGGGGCCCCAGGACTGAGTTTGAGAACCCATGATCTAGTGTGCACCTGGGGGCCCAGGACTGAGTTTGAGAACCCATGATCTAGTGTGCACCTGGGGGCCCCAGGACTGAGTTTGAGAACCCATGATCTAGTGTGCACCTGGGGGCCCCAGGACTGAGTTTGAGAACCCATGATCTAGTGTGCACCTGGGGGGCCCCAGGACTGAGTTTGAGAACCCATGATCTAGTGTGCACCTGGGGGCCCCAGGACTGAGTTTGAGAACCCATGATCTAGTGTGCACCTGGGGGCCCCAGGACTGAGTTTGAGAACCCATGATCTAGTGTGCACCTGGGGGGCCCCCCAGGACTGAGTTTGAGAACCCATGATCTAGTGTGCACCTGGGGGCCCAGGACTGAGTTTGAGAACCCATGATCTAGTGTGCACCTGGGGGGGGGGCCCCAGGACTGAGTTTGAGAACCCATGATCTAGTGTGCACCTGGGGGCCCCAGGACTGAGTTTGAGAACCCATGATCTAGTGTGCACCTGGGGGGCCCCAGGACTGAGTTTGAGAACCCATGATCTAGTGTGCACCTGGGGGCCCCAGGACTGAGTTTGAGAACCCATGATCTAGTGTGCACCTGGGGGGCCCCAGGACTGAGTTTGAGAACCCATGATCTAGTGTGCACCTGGGGGGCCCCAGGACTGAGTTTGAGAACCCATGATCTAGTGTGCACCTGGGGGGCCCAGGACTGAGTTTGAGAACCCATGATCTAGTGTGCACCTGGGGGGCCCCAGGACTGAGTTTGAGAACCCATGATCTAGTGTGCACCTGGGGGCCCCAGGACTGAGTTTGAGAACCCATGATCTAGTGTGCACCTGGGGGCCCAGGACTGAGTTTGAGAACCCATGATCTAGTGTGCACCTGGGGGCCCCAGGACTGAGTTTGAGAACCCATGATCTAGTGTGCACCTGGGGGCCCCAGGACTGAGTTTGAGAACCCATGATCTAGTGTGCACCTGGGGGGCCCAGGACTGAGTTTGAGAACCCATGATCTAGTGTGCACCTGGGGGGCCCCAGGACTGAGTTTGAGAACCCATGATCTAGTGTGCACCTGGGGGGCCCAGGACTGAGTTTGAGAACCCATGATCTAGTGTGCACCTGGGGGCCCCAGGACTGAGTTTGAGAACCCATGATCTAGTGTGCACCTGGGGGGCCCAGGACTGAGTTTGAGAACCCATGATCTAGTGTGCACCTGGGGGCCCCAGGACTGAGTTTGAGAACCCATGATCTAGTGTGCACCTGGGGGCCCAGGACTGAGTTTGAGAACCCATGATCTAGTGTGCACCTGGGGGCCCCAGGACTGAGTTTGAGAACCCATGATCTAGTGTGCACCTGGGGGGCCCCAGGACTGAGTTTGAGAACCCATGATCTAGTGTGCACCTGGGGACTGCCCCCAGGACTGAGTTTGAGAACCCATGATCTAGTGTGCACCTGGGGGCCCCAGGACTGAGTTTGAGAACCCATGATCTAGTGTGCACCTGGGGGCCCCAGGACTGAGTTTGAGAACCCATGATCTAGTGTGCACCTGGGGGAGAACCCAGGACTGAGTTTGAGAACCCATGATCTAGTGTGCACCTGGGGGGCCCCAGGACTGAGTTTGAGAACCCATGATCTAGTGTGCACCTGGGGGCCCCAGGACTGAGTTTGAGAACCCATGATCTAGTGTGCACCTGGGGGGCCCCAGGACTGAGTTTGAGAACCCATGATCTAGTGTGCACCTGGGGGCCCCAGGACTGAGTTTGAGAACCCATGATCTAGTGTGCACCTGGGGGGCCCAGGACTGAGTTTGAGAACCCATGATCTAGTGTGCACCTGGGGGCCCAGGACTGAGTTTGAGAACCCATGATCTAGTGTGCACCTGGGGGCCCCAGGACTGAGTTTGAGAACCCATGATCTAGTGTGCACCTCGGGGGCCCAGGACTGAGTTTGAGAACCCATGATCTAGTGTGCACCTGGGGGGGCCCAGGACTGAGTTTGAGAACCCATGATCTAGTGTGCACCTGGGGGCCCCAGGACTGAGTTTGAGAACCCATGATCTAGTGTGCACCTGGGGGCCCCAGGACTGAGTTTGAGAACCCATGATCTAGTGTGCACCTGGGGGGCCCCAGGACTGAGTTTGAGAACCCATGATCTAGTGTGCACCTGGGGGGCCCCAGGACTGAGTTTGAGAACCCATGATCTAGTGTGCACCTGGGGGGCCCAGGACTGAGTTTGAGAACCCATGATCTAGTGTGCACCTGGGGGAGAACCCAGGACTGAGTTTGAGAACCCATGATCTAGTGTGCACCTGGGGGCCCCAGGACTGAGTTTGAGAACCCATGATCTAGTGTGCACCTGGGGGGGACCCCAGGACTGAGTTTGAGAACCCATGATCTAGTGTGCACCTGGGGGGCCCAGGACTGAGTTTGAGAACCCATGATCTAGTGTGCACCTGGGGGGCCCCAGGACTGAGTTTGAGAACCCATGATCTAGTGTGCACCTCGGGGGCCCCAGGACTGAGTTTGAGAACCCATGATCTAGTGTGCACCTGGGGGGCCCCAGGACTGAGTTTGAGAACCCATGATCTAGTGTGCACCTGGGGGGCCCAGGACTGAGTTTGAGAACCCATGATCTAGTGTGCACCTGGGGGGCCCAGGACTGAGTTTGAGAACCCATGATCTAGTGTGCACCTGGGGGGCCCCAGGACTGAGTTTGAGAACCCATGATCTAGTGTGCACCTGGGGGCCCCAGGACTGAGTTTGAGAACCCATGATCTAGTGTGCACCTGGGGGCCCCAGGACTGAGTTTGAGAACCCATGATCTAGTGTGCACCTGGGGGCCCCAGGACTGAGTTTGAGAACCCATGATCTAGTGTGCACCTGGGGGGCCCCAGGACTGAGTTTGAGAACCCATGATCTAGTGTGCACCTGGGGGCCCCAGGACTGAGTTTGAGAACCCATGATCTAGTGTGCACCTGGGGGCCCCAGGACTGAGTTTGAGAACCCATGATCTAGTGTGCACCTGGGGGCCCCAGGACTGAGTTTGAGAACCCATGATCTAGTGTGCACCTGGGGGCCCCAGGACTGAGTTTGAGAACCCATGATCTAGTGTGCACCTCGGGGGCCCCAGGACTGAGTTTGAGAACCCATGATCTAGTGTGCACCTGGGGGCCCCAGGACTGAGTTTGAGAACCCATGATCTAGTGTGCACCTGCGGGGGGGCCCAGGACTGAGTTTGAGAACCCATGATCTAGTGTGCACCTGCGGGGGGGCCCAGGACTGAGTTTGAGAACCCATGATCTAGTGTGCACCTGGGGGGGGCCCCAGGACTGAGTTTGAGAACCCATGATCTAGTGTGCACCTCGGGGGGCCCCAGGACTGAGTTTGAGAACCCATGATCTAGACTTTAGAATCTACCCGCTTACCCCTTCAAAGTAGGTGGAGACATATCAGAGGAGATTGGTGGCACCTTAATTAGGGAGGACAGGCTCGTGTTCATGACTGGTATGGATAACTGGTATGGTATCAAACACGTTTCCATGTGTTTGATGCCATTACATTCCCTCTGACCATTATTATGAGCCATCCTCCTCTCAGCAGCCTCCTGTGATGCATATTTAAATAAAATATGACTGGTCGTTTGTCAGAATAACCAGATCACATTGTGATGTCATGACCGGTGCCAAAAACTCCACGCCTGAAATTACAGGCATTTATTTCAGAAAGCTCTTTCCCCAAAAAAAGGTATTATCATTATTTTCACAATCTGAGTGTTGTATGTCTTAAAACAACACTGGGAACAATTTGGACCGCACTGCTTCTTTAACCTTCTACCGCACTGCTTCTTTAACCTTCTACTGCAGTGGTTCTGTAACCTTCTACTGCAGTGGTTCTGTAACCTTCTACTGCAGTGGTTCTGTAACCTTCTACTGCAGTGGTTCTTTAACCTTCTACTGCACTGCTTCTTTATCCTTCTACTGCAGTGGTTCTGTAACCTTCTACTGCACTGCTTCTGTAACCTTCTACTGCACTGCTTCTTTAACCTTCTACTGCACTGGTTCTGTAACCCTCTACTGCACTGCTTATTTAACCTTCTACTGCAGTGGTTCTGTAACCTTCTACTGCACTGCTTATTTAACTTTCTACTGCAGTGGTTCTGTAACCTTCTACTGCAGTGGTTCTGTAGCCTTCTACTGCACTGGTTCTGTAACCTTCTACTGCACTGCTTATTTAACCTTCTACTGCAGTGGTTCTGTAACCTTCTACTGCAGTGGTTCTGTAACCTTCTACTGCACTGCTTCTTTAACCTTCTACTGCACTGGTTCTGTAACCTTCTACTGCACTGCTTATTTAACCTTCTACTGCAGTGGTTCTGTAACCTTCTACTGCACTGCTTATTTAATTTTCTACTGCAGTGGTTCTGTAACCTTCTACTGCAGTGGTTCTGTAACCTTCTACTGCACTGCTTATTTAACCTTCTACTGCAGTGGTTCTGTAACCTTCTACTGCAGTGGTTCTGTAACCTTCTACTGCACTGGTTCTGTAACCTTCTACTGCTTATTTAACCTGGTTCTGTAACCTTCTACTGCACTGCTTATTTAACCTTCTACTGCAGTGGTTCTGTAACCTTCTACTGCACTGGTTCTGTTAACTTTCTACTGCACTGCTTTCTTAACCTTCTACTGCAGTGGTTCTGTAACCTTCTACTGCACTGCTTATTTAACCTTCTACTGCAGTGGTTCTGTAACCTTCTACTGCAGTGGTTCTGTAACCTTCTACTGCAGTGGTTCTGTAACCTTCTACTGCACTGCTTCTTTAACCTTCTACTGCAGTGGTTCTGTAACCTTCTACTGCACTGCTTCTTTAACCTTCTACTGCAGTGGTTCTGTAACCTTCTACTGCACTGCTTCTTTAACCTTCTACTGCAGTGGTTCTGTAACCTTCTACTGCACTGCTTCTTTAACCTTCTACTGCAGTGGTTCTGTAACCTTCTACTGCAGTGGTTCTGTAACCTTCTACTGCAGTGGTTCTGTAACCTTCTACTGCACTGCTTATTTAACCTTCTACTGCAGTGGTTCTGTAACCTTCTACTGCAGTGGTTCTGTAACCTTCTACTGCAGTGATTCTGTAACTGCTTCTACTGCACTGCTTATGGTTCTGTAACCTTCTACTGCAGTGGTTCTGTAACTTTCTACTGCAGTGGTTCTGTAACTTTCTACTGCAGTGGTTCTCTTCTACTGCAGTGGTTCTGTAACCTTCTACTGCAGTGGTTCTGTAACCTTCTACTGCAGTGGTTCTGTAACCTTCTACTGCAGTGGTTCTGTAACCTTCTACTGCAGTGGTTCTGTAACCTTCTACTGCAGTGGTTCTGTAACCTTCTACTGCAGTGGTTCTGTAACCTTCTACTGCAGTGGTTCTGTAACCTTCTACTGCAGTGGTTCTGTAACCTTCTACTGCAGTGGTTCTGTAACCTTCTACTGCAGTGGTTCTGTAACCTTCTACTGCAGTGGTTCTGTAACCTTCTACTGCAGTGGTTCTGTAACCTTCTACTGCAGTGGTTCTGTAACCTTCTACTGCAGTGGTTCTGTAACCTTCTACTGTGGTTCTGTAACCTTCTACTGCAGTGGTTCTGTAACCTTCTACTGCAGTGCAGTGGTTCAGTGGTTCTGCCTCCTACTGCAGTGGTTCTGTAACCTTCTACTGCAGTGGTTCTTATCCTTCTACTGCAGTGGTTCTGTAACCTTCTGCTGCAGTGGGCTAAATCAGGGCCACACAGAGGTCTGTAACCTTCTACTGCAGTGGCTAAATCAGGGCCCCACAGAGGTCTGTAACCTTCTACTGCAGTGGGCTAAATCAGGGCCACACAGAGGTCTGTAACCTTCTACTGCAGTGGGCTAAATCAGGGCCACACAGACTGCAGTGGGCTCTGTAACCTTCTACTGCAGTGGGCTAAATCAGGGCCACACAGAGGTCTGTAACCTTCTACTGCAGTGGGCTAAATCAGTGGTTCCCCTACTGCAGGGTCTGTAACCTTCTACTGCAGTGGGCTAAATCAGGGCCACACAGAGGTCTGTAACCTTCTACTGCAGTGGGCTAAATCAGGGCCCCACAGAGGTCTGTAACCTTCTACTGCAGTGGTTCTTTATCCTTCTACTGCAGTGGTTCTGTAACCTTCTACTGCAGTGGGCTAAATCAGGGCCACACAGAGGTCCTTCTACTGTAACCTTCTACTGCAGTGGGCTAAATCAGGGCCACACAGAGGTCTGTAACCTTCTACTGCAGTGGGCTAAATCAGGGCCACACAGAGGTCTGTAACCTTCTACTGCAGTGGGCTAAATCAGGGCCACACAGCCACCTTCTACAGTGGGCTAAATCAGGTCTGTAACCTTCTACTGCAGTGGGCTAAATCAGGGCCACACAGAGGTCTGTAACCTTACATTTACATTTACATTTAAGTCATTTAGCAGACGCTCTTATCCAGAGCGACTTACAAATTGGTGCATACACCTTATGACATCCAGTGGAACAGCCACTTGCATCTAAAAAAAAAATTTTTTTTTTTTGGGGGGAGGGTGAGAAGGATTACTTACCCTTACTTACCCTATCCTAGGTATTCCATGAAGAGGTGGGGTTTCAGGTGTCTCCGGAAGGTGGTGATTGACTCCGCTGTCCTGGCGTCGTGAGGGGTTTGTTCCACCATTGGGGGCCAGAGCAGCGAACAGTTTTGACTGGGCTGAGCGGGAACTGAACTTCCTCAGTGGTAGGGAGGCGAGCAGGCCAGAGGTGGATGAACGCAGTGCCCTTGTTTGGGTGTAGGGCCTGATCAGAGCCTGGAGGTACTGAGGTGCCGTTCCCCTCACAGCTCCGTAGGCAAGCACCATGGTCTTGTAGCGGATGCGAGCTTCAACTGGAAGCCAGTGGAGAGAGCGGAGGAGCGGGGTGACGTGAGAGAACTTGGGAAGGTTGAACACCAGACGGGCTGCGGCGTTCTGGATGAGTTGTAGGGGTTTAATGGCACAGGCAGGGAGCCCAGCCAACAGCGAGTTGCAGTAATCAAGACGGGAGATGACAAGTGCCTGGATTAGGACCTGCGCCGCTTCCTGTGTGAGGCAGGGTCGTACTCTGCGGATGTTGTAGAGCATGAACCTACAGGAACGGGACACCGCCTTGATGTTAGTTGAGAACGTCAGGGTGTTGTCCAGGATCACGCCAAGGTTCTTAGCGCTCTGGGAGGAGGACACAATGGAGTTGTCAACCGTGATGGCGAGATCATGGAACGGGCAGTCCTTCCCCGGGAGGAAGAGGAGCTCCGTCTTGCTGAGGTTCAGCTTGAGGTGGTGATCCGTCATCCACACTGATATGTCTGCCAGACATGCAGAGATGCGATTCGCCACCTGGTCATCAGAAGGGGGAAAGGAGAAGATTAATTGTGTGTCGTCTGCATAGCAATGATAGGAGAGACCATGTGAGGTTATGACAGAGCCAAGTGACTTGGTGTATAGCGAGAATAAGAGAGGGCCTAGAACAGAGCCCTGGGGACACCAGTGGTGAGAGCGCGTGGTGAGGAGACAGATTCTCGCCACGCCACCTGGTAGGAGCGACCTGTCAGGTAGGACGCAATCCAAGCGTGGGCCGCGCCGGAGATGCCCAACTCGGAGAGGGTGGAGAGGAGGATCTGATGGTTCACAGTATCGAAGGCAGCCGATAGGTCTAGAAGGATGAGAGCAGAGGAGAGAGAGTTAGCTTTAGCAGTGCGGAGCGCCTCCGTGATACAGAGAAGAGCAGTCTCAGTTGAATGACTAGTCTTGAAACCTGACTGATTTGGATCAAGAAGGTCGTTCTGAGAGAGATAGCGGTAGAGCTGGCCAAGGACGGCACGCTCAAGAGTTTTGGAGAGAAAAGAGAGAAGGGATACTGGTCTGTAGTTGTTGACATCGGAGGGATCGAGTGTAGGTTTTTTCAGAAGGGGTGCAACTCTCGCTCTCTTGAAGACGGGAGGGACGTAGCCAGCGGTCAGGGATGAGTTGATGAGCGAGGTGAGGTAAGGGAGAAGGTCTCCGGAAATGGTCTGGAGAAGAGAGGAGGGGATAGGGTCAAGCGGGCAGGTTGTTGGGCGGCCGGCCGTCACAAGACGCGAGATTTCATCTGAAGAGAGAGGGGAGAAAGAGGTCAGAGCATAGGGTAGGGCAGTGTGAGCAGAACCAGCGGTGTCGTTTGACTTAGCAAACGAGGATCGGATGTCGTCGACCTTCTTTTCAAAGTGGTTGACGAAGTCATCTGCAGAGAGGGAGGAGGGGGGAGGATTCAGGAGGGAGGAGAAGGTGGCAAAGAGCTTCCTAGGGTTAGAGGCAGATGCTTGGAATTTAGAGTGGTAGAAAATGGCTTTAGCAGCAGAGACAGAGGAGGAAAATGTAGAGAGGAGGGAGTGAAAGGATGCCAGGTCCGCAGGGAGGCGAGTTTTCCTCCATTTCCGCTCGGCTGCCCGGAGCCCTGTTCGGGCAACCTTCTACTGCAGTGGGCTAAATCAGGGCCCCACAGAGGTCTGTAACCTTCTACTGCAGTGGGCTAAATCAGGGCCACACAGAGGTCTGTAACCGTCTACTGCAGTGGGCTAAATCAGGGCCACACAGAGGTCTGTAACCGTCTACTGCAGTGGGCTAAATCAGGGCCACACAGAGGTCTGTAACCGTCTACTGCAGTGGGCTAAATCAGGGCCCCACAGAGGTCTGTAACCTTCTACTGCAGTGGGCTAAATCAGGGCCACACAGAGGTCTGTAACCGTCTACTGCAGTGGGCTAAATCAGGGCCCCACAGAGGTCTGTAACCTTCTACTGCAGTGGGCTAAATCAGGGCCACACAGAGGTCTGTAACCTTCTACTGCAGTGGGCTAAATCAGGGCCCCACAGAGGTCTGTAACCGTATACTGCAGTGGGCTAAATCAGGGCCCCACAGAGGTCTGTAGCCTTCTACTGCTTTTAGTTTAGTTTATTAATTCGACCATTTTTAAAAACAAGAACACATAAAACTTGAAAAAGCAATAGTGTATAGTAGGTGTGGCTGTCATCTGGCCCCCCAGTCCCTCTACCAGGTGAATGTGGCTGTCATCTGGCCGCCCCCCAGTCCCTCTACCAGGTGAATGTGGCTGTCACCTGGCCGCCCCCAGTCCCTCTACCAGGTGAATGTGGCTGTCATCTGGCCGCCCCCACTCCCTCTACCAGGTGAATGTGGCTGTCATCTGGCCGCCCCCAGTCCCTCTACCAGGTGAATGTGGCTGTCATCTGGCCGCCCCCCAGTCCCTCTACCAGGTGAATGTGGCTGTCATCTGGCCGCCCCCCAGTCCCTCTACCAGGTGAATGTGGCTGTCATCTGGCCCCCCCCAGTCCCTCTACCAGGTGAATGTGGCTGTCATCTGGCCGCCCCCCAGTCCCTCTACCAGGTGAATGTGGCTGACTCGCACAGTGTGCTCCCCTTCCCTCCCAACAGTAACCTGTGGTGGGATGGGTATAGCCTCTAGTGATGTGTTGCTGTTCCCTTACGAGAACCCACTTACTCTGGTGTGTTTATCCCATTGAGTGACGAGCATAGTCCCTCATAGCAAAATAGAATGAAGGATAGTCACATATCTTATTTCACCTTTTTATATAACTAGTTGAGAACGAGTTCTCCTTTACAACTGCGACCTGGCCAAGATAAAGCAAAGCAGTGCGACACAAACAACAACAGAGTTCCACATGGACTAAACGACACGTACAGTCAATAACACAGTAGAAAAGTCTCTGCACAGTGTGCTCCCCTTCCCTCCCAACAGTAACCTGTAAGTAGCCTCTAGTGATGTGTTGCTGTCTCTGCACAGTGTGTCTTATTCATTAATACTTACTTTCCCACCATCATTTGCAAATAAATTCATTAAAAATCCTACGATGTGATTTTCCCCCTCATTTTGTCTGTCATAGTTGAAGTGTACCTATGATGAAAATTACAGGCCTCTTATCTTTTTAAGTGGGAGAACTTGCACAATTGGTGGCTGACTAAATACCTTTTTTAAGATCAGGGAGATCAGGCAATAAATAGGCCATAGTGGCAAAATAATTAAACTTTAGCAGTTAAACACTGGAGGGATGGATGTGCAGAAGATGAATGTGCAAGTAGAGATACTGGTATTTATAGGGGGTTGGGGGGCCCAGGTATATAGGGGGTTATAGGGGTTATAGGGGTTGGGGGCCCAGGTATATAGGGGTTATAGGGGTTATAGGGGTTGGGGGCCCAGGTATATAGGGGTTATAGGGGTTATAGGGGTTGGGGGCCCAGGTATATAGGGGTTATAGGGGTTGGGGGCCCAGGTATATAGGGGTTATAGGGGTTGGGGGCCCAGGTATATAGGGGGTTATAGGGGTTATAGGGGTTATAGGGGTTGGGGGCCCAGGTATATAGGGGTTATAGGGGTTATAGGGGTTGGGGGCCCAGGTATATAGGGGTTATAGGGGTTGGGGGCCCAGGTATATAGGGGGTTATAGGGGTTATAGGGGTTGGGGGCCCAGGTATATAGGGGTTATAGGGGTTATAGGGGTTGGGGGCCCAGGTATATAGGGGTTAGAGGGGGTTATAGGGGTTGGGGGGCACAGGTATTTATAGGGTTGGGGGGTCCAGGTATTTACAAGGGGTTGGGGGGTCCAGGTATTTACAAGGGGTTGGTGGGCCCAGGTATTTATAGAGGGTTGGGGGCCCAGGTATTTATAGGGGTTTGGGGGGCCCAGGTATTTATAAGGGGTTGGGGGTCCAGGTATTTATAGGGGTTGGGGGCCCAGGTATTTATAGGGGTTGGGGGGCCCAGGTATTTATAGGGGTTGGGGGCCCAGGTATTTAAAGGGGTTGGGGGTCCAGGTATTTATAGGGGTTGGGGGCCAGGTATTTAAAGGGGGTTGGGGGGGGCAGGTATTTATAGGGGTTGGGGGCCCAGGTATTTATAGGGTTGGGGGCCCCAGGTATTTATAGGGGTGGGGGCCCCAGGTATTTATAGGGGTTGGGGGTGCCCAGGTATTTATAGGGGTTGGGGGGGACCAGGTATTTATAGGTGGTTGGGGGCCCAGGTATTTATAGGGGTTGGGGGCCATATTTATAGGGGGTTGGGTGCCCAGGTATTTATAGGGGTTGGGGGCCATATTTATAGGGGTTGGGTATAGGTATTTATAGGTGCCCAGGTAGGTTGGGGGCCATATTTATAGGGGGTTGGGTGCCCAGGTATTTATAGGGGGTTGGGGGGGCCATATTTATAGGGGGTTGGGGGGCCCAGGTATTTATAGGGGTTTGGGTGCATGCGCATTACATCCGTGGCACAGAATTACTCTGAAATTCACATCTCGCCCTCTCCTGCCGCCAGAAGGAAGGATATCTCATTTAGTGACTAGCAGATTCCCTAGCTCATAGAAGAGGGGGAGGAAGAGGGAGGGAAGAAAGGAAGAGAGAAAGTCAATGAGGTGGCGAGGGAGAGGAAGGATATCTCATTTAGTGACTAGCAGATTCCCTAGCTCATAGAAGAGGGGGAGGAAGAGGGAGGGAAGAAAGGAAGAGAGAAAGTCAATGAGGTGGCGAGGGAGAGGAAGGATATCTCATTTAGTGACTAGCAGATTCCCTAGCTCATAGAAGAGGGGGAGGAAGAGGGAGGGAAGAAAAGAAGAGAGAAAGTCAATGAGGTGGCGAGGGAGAGGAAGGATATCCCATTTCGTGACTAGCAGATTCCCCAGCTCATAGAAGAGGGGGAGGAAGAGGGAGGGAAGAAAGGAAGAGAGAAAGTAAATGAGGTGGCGAGGGAGAGGAAGGACATCTCATTTAGTGACTAGCAGATTCCCAAGCTCATAGAAGAGGGGGAGGAAGAGGGAGGGAGGGAAGAAAGGAAGAGAGAGAGATCGGAAGAGAGAAAGTAAATGAGGTGGCGAGGGAGAGGAAGGACATCAGAATAAGAGTAGCCCACCAGACGACGACGATGATGATGATAGCTGTGAGACGAGATCATTACTGATTCATGAGGACAGAGTGAACTGGGACAGATTCACAGAGGTCTGATGTATCCAAGCCCAGCTCCTGTAACATCACAACTCTGTCAGAACATGCTGCTAGTCAGACTGCCTAATCACTTCACTCTGTTAGCTAGGAGACATTACAACTCTGTCAGAACATGCTGCTAGTCAGACTGCCTAATCACTTCACTCTGTTAGCTAGGAGACATTACAACTCTGTCAGAACATGCTGCTAGTCAGACTGCCTAATCACTTCACTCTGTTAGCTAGGAGACATTACAACTCTGTCAGAACATGCTGCTAGTCAGACTGCCTAATCACTTCACTATGTTAGCTAGGAGACATTACAACTCTGTCAGAACATGCTGCTAGTCAGACTGCCTAATCACTTCACTCTGTTAGCTAGGAGACATTACAACTCTGTCAGAACATGCTGCTAGTCAGACTGCCTAATCACTTCACTCTGTTAGCTAGGAGACATCACAACTCTGTCAGAACATGCTGCTAGTCAGACTGCCTAATCACTTCACTCTGTTAGCTAGGAGACATTACAACTCTGTCAGAACATGCTGCTAGTCAGACTGCCTAATCACTTCACTCTGTTAGCTGGGAGACATTACAACTCTGTCAGAACATGCTGCTAGTCAGACTGCCTAATCACTTCACTCTGTTAGCTAGGAGACATTACAACTCTGTCAGAACATGCTGCTAGTCAGACTGCCTAATCACTTCACTCTGTTAGCTAGGAGACATTACAACTCTGTCAGAACATGCTGCTAGTCAGACTGCCTAATCACTTCACTCTGTTAGCTAGGAGACATTACAACTCTGTCAGAACATGCTGCTAGTCAGACTGCCTAATCACTTCACTCTGTTAGCTAGGAGACATTACAACTCTGTCAGAACATGCTGCTAGTCAGACTGCCTAATCACTTCACTCTGTTAGCTAGGAGACATTACAACTCTGTCAGAACATGCTGCTAGTCAGACTGCCTAATCACTTCACTATGTTAGCTAGGAGACATTACAACTCTGTCAGAACATGCTGCTAGTCAGACTGCCTAATCACTTCACTCTGTTAGCTGGGAGACATTACAACTCTGTCAGAACATGCTGCTAGTCAGACTGCCTAATCACTTCACTCTGTTAGCTAGGAGACATCACAACTCTGTCAGAACATGCTGCTAGTCAGACTGCCTAATCACTTCACTCTGTTAGCTAGGAGACATTACAACTCTGTCAGAACATGCTGCTAGTCAGACTGCCTAATCACTTCACTCTGTTAGCTAGGAGACATTACAACTCTGTCAGAACATGCTGCTAGTCAGACTGCCTAATCACTTCACTCTGTTAGCTAGGAGACATTACAACTCTGTCAGAACATGCTGCTAGTCAGACTGCCTAATCACTTCACTCTGTTAGCTAGGAGACATTACAACTCTGTCAGAACATGCTGCTAGTCAGACTGCCTAATCACTTCACTCTGTTAGCTAGGAGACATTACAACTCTGTCAGAACATGCTGCTAGTCAGACTGCCTAATCACTTCACTCTGTTAGCTAGGAGACATTACAACTCTGTCAGAACATGCTGCTAGTCAGACTGCCTAATCACTTCACTCTGTTAGCTAGGAGACATTACAACTCTGTCAGAACATGCTGCTAGTCAGACTGCCTAATCACTTCACTATGTTAGCTAGGAGACATTACAACTCTGACATTACAACTCTGTCAGAACATGCTGCTAGTCAGACTGCCTAATCACTTCACTCTGTTAGCTAGGAGACATTACAACTCTGTCAGAACATGCTGCTAGTCAGACTGCCTAATCACTTCACTCTGTTAGCTAGGAGACATTACAACTCTGTCAGAACATGCTGCTAGTCAGACTGCCTAATCACTTCACTCTGTTAGCTAGGAGACATTACAACTCTGTCAGAACATGCTGCTAGTCAGACTGCCTAATCACTTCACTCTGTTAGCTAGGAGACATTACAACTCTGTCAGAACATGCTGCTAGTCAGACTGCCTAATCACTTCACTCTGTTAGCTAGGAGACATTACAACTCTGTCAGAACATGCTGCTAGTCAGACTGCCTAATCACTTCACTCTGTTAGCTAGGAGACATTACAACTCTGTCAGAACATGCTGCTAGTCAGACTGCCTAATCACTTCACTCTGTTAGCTAGGAGACATTACAACTCTGTCAGAACATGCTGCTAGTCAGACTGCCTAATCACTTCACTCTGTTAGCTAGGAGACATTACAACTCTGTCAGAACATGCTGCTAGTCAGACTGCCTAATCACTTCACTCTGTTAGCTAGGAGACATCACAACTCTGTATGGGACCTGACTGTCAGAGCACTGAGTTCGGAACAGCCATCCCTGTAACATCATAGTGGATTAAACCTATCAGAACAACCCAGCCCTGTAACGTCATAGTGGATTAAACCTTTCAGAAGAACCCAGCCCTGTAACATCATAGTGGATTAAACCTATCAGAAGAACCCAGCCCTGTAACATCATAGTGGATTAAACCTATCAGAACAACCCAGCCCTGTAACATCATAGTGGATTAAACCTATCAGAAGAACCCAGCCCTGTAACATCATAGTGGATTAAACCTATCAGAAGAACCCAGCCCTGTAACATCATAGTGGATTAAACCTATCAGAACAACCCAGCCCTGTAACATCATAGTGGATTAAACCTATCAGAACAACCCAGCCCTGTAACATCATAGTGGATTAAACCTATCAGAAGAACCCAGCCCTGTAACATCATAGTGGATTAAACCTATCAGAACAACCCAGCCCTGTAACATCATAGTGGATTAAACCTATCAGAACAACCCAGCCCTGTAACATCATAGTGGATTGAACCTATCAGAAGAACCCAGCCCTGTAACATCATAGTGGATTAAACCTATCAGAAGAACCCAGCCCTGTAACATCATAGTGGATTAAACCTATCAGAAGAACCCAGCCCTGTAACATCATAGTGGATTAAACCTATCAGAACAACCCAGCCCTGTAACATCATAGTGGATTAAACCTATCAGAACAACCCAGCCCTGTAACATCATAGTGGATTAAACCTATCAGAACAACCCAGCCCTGTAACATCATAGTGGATTAAACCTACAGTCGTAAAAGACCCTTTGACTTTTTCCATATTTTGTGACATTACACCTTTAATCTAAAATTAAGTGTGTAATGTCTTCATCAATCTAGAGACACTACCATCATAATCACAATGCAAAAACAGGTTTTAAGGAATTTAAACATATTTTTTAAAAGATCCCTTATTTATGTCAGTATTCAGACCCTTTTCTATGAGACTTGAAATTGAGCTCAGGTGCATCCTGTTTCCGTTGATCATCCTTGAGATGTTTCTACAACTTCATTGGAGTCCACCTGTGGCAAATTCAATTGATTGGACATGAATTGTCTGTATACGGAGAAAAAACCAAGCCATCTGTACAGCTCCGAGACAGGATTGTGTCGAGGCACAGATCTGGGGAAAAGAACCAAAAAATGTCTGCAACATTGAAGATCCCCAAGAACACAGTGGCCTCCATCATTCTGCAGTATTGAAGGTCTCCAAGAACACAGTGGCCTCCATCATTCTGCAGCATTGAAGATCTCCAAGACCACAGAGGTCTCCATCATTCTGCAGCATTGAAGATCTCCAAGACCACAGTGGCCTCCATCATTCTGCAGCATTGAAGATCTCCAAGACCACAGTGGCCTCCATCATTCTGCAGCATTGAAGATCTCCAAGACCACAGTGGCCTCCATCATTCTGCAGCATTGAAGATCTCCAAGACCACAGTGGCCTCCATCATTCTGCAGCATTGAAGATCCCCAAGAACACAGTGGCCTCCATCATTCTGCAGCATTGAAGATCTCCAAGAACACAGTGGCCTCCATCATTCTGCAGCATTGAAGATCCCCAAGAACACAGTGGCCTCCATCATTCTGCAGCATTGAAGATCTCCAAGAACACAGTGGCCTCCATCATTCTGCAGCATTGAAGATCTCCAAGACCACAGTGGCCTCCATCATTCTGCAGCATTGAAGATCTCCAAGAACACAGTGGCCTCCATCATTCTGCAGTATTGAAGATCTCCAAGAACACAGTGGCCTCCATCATTCTGCAGCATTGAAGATCTCCAAGAACACAGTGGCCTCCATCATTCTGCAGCATTGAAGATCTCCAAGACCACAGTGGCCTCCATCATTCTGCAGTATTGAAGATCTCCAAGAACACAGTGGCCTCCATCATTCTGCAGCATTGAAGATCTCCAAGAACACAGTGGCCTCCATCATTCTGCAGTATTGAAGATCTCCAAGAACACAGTGGCCTCCATCATTCTGCAGTATTGAAGATCTCCAAGAACACAGTGGCCTCCATCATTCTGCAGTATTGAAGATCTCCAAGAACACAGTGGCCTCCATCATTCTGCAGCATTGAAGATCCTCAAGAACACAGTGGCCTCCATCATTCTGCAGCATTGAAGATCCTCAAGAACACAGTGGCCTCCATCATTCTGCAGCATTGAAGATCCTCAAGAACACAGTGGCCTCCATCATTCTGCAGCATTGAAGATCCTCAAGAACACAGTGGCCTCCATCATTCTGCAGCATTGAAGATCCTCAAGAACACAGTGGCCTCCATCATTCTGCAGCATTGAAGATCCTCAAGAACACAGTGGCCTCCATCATTCTGCAGCATTGAAGATCTCCAAGACCACAGTGGCCTCCATCATTCTGCAGTATTGAAGATCTCCAAGACCACAGTGGCCTCCATCATTCTGCAGCATTGAAGATCTCCAAGAACACAGTGGCCTCCATCATTCTGCAGTATTGAAGATCTCCAAGAACACAGTGGCCTCCATCATTCTGCAGTATTGAAGATCTCCAAGAACACAGTGGCCTCCATCATTCTGCAGTATTGAAGATCTCCAAGAACACAGTGGCCTCCATCATTCTGCAGCATTGAAGATCTCCAAGACCACAGTGGCCTCCATCATTCTGCAGTATTGAAGATCTCCAAGAACACAGTGGCCTCCATCATTCTGCAGTATTGAAGATCTCCAAGAACACAGTGGCCTCCATCATTCTGCAGCATTGAAGATCTCCAAGAACACAGTGGCCTCCATCATTCTGCAGCATTGAAGATCTCCAAGAACACAGTGGCCTCCATCATTCTGCAGCATTGAAGATCCCCAAGACCACAGTGGCCTCCATCATTCTGCAGTATTGAAGATCTCCAAGAACACAGTGGCCTCCATCATTCTGCAGCATTGAAGATCTCCAAGAACACAGTGGCCTCCATCATTCTGCAGTATTGAAGATCTCCAAGAACACAGTGGCCTCCATCATTCTGCAGCATTGAAGATCTCCAAGAACACAGTGGCCTCCATCATTCTGCAACATTGAAGATCTCCAAGAACACAGTGGCCTCCATCATTCTGCAGCATTGAAGATCTCCAAGAACACAGTGGCCTCCGTCATTCTGCAGTATTGAAGATCTCCAAGAACACAGTGGCCTCCATCATTCTGCATTATTGAAGATCTCCAAGAACACAGTGGCCTCCATCATTCTGCAGCATTGAAGATCTCCAAGACCACAGTGGCCTCCATCATTCTGCAGTATTGAAGATCTCCAAGAACACAGTGGCCTCCATCATTCTGCAGCATTGAAGATCTCCAAGAACACAGTGGCCTCCATCATTCTGCAGTATTGAAGATCTCCAAGACCACAGTGGCCTCCATCATTCTGCAGCATTGAAGATCTCCAAGACCACAGTGGCCTCCGTCATTCTGCAACATTGAAGATCTCCAAGACCACAGTGGCCTCCGTCATTCTGCAACATTGAAGATCTCCAAGACCACAGTGGCCTCCATCATTCTGCAACATTGAAGATCCCCAAGACCACAGTGGCCTCCATCATTCTGCAACATTGAAGATCTCCAAGACCACAGTGGCCTCCATCATTCTTAAATGGAAGACGTTTGGAACCACCAAGACTCTTCCTAGAGCTGCCCGCCTGGCAAAACTGAGAAATCGGGGAGAAGGGCGTTGGTCAGAGAGGTGACCAAGAACCCGATGGTCACTCTGACAGAGCTCCAGAGTTCCTCTGTGGAGAACCTTCCAGAAGGACAACCATCTCTGCAGCACTCCACCAATCAGGTCTTTTATGGTAGAGTGGCCAAAAGAAAAGCCACTCCTCAGTAAAAGGCACATGACAGCTCGCTTGGAGTTTGCCAAAAGGAATCTAAAGAACTCACACCATGAGAAACAAGATTCTCTGGTCTGATGAAACCAAGATCTAACTCTGAAAATAGCTGTGCAGCAACGCTCCCCATCCAACCTGACAGAGCTTGAGAGGATATGCAGAGAAGAATGGGAGAAACTCCCCAAATACAGGTGTGGCAAGCATCATACCCGAGAAGACTTAAGGCTGTAATCTCTGCCCAAGGTGCTTCAACAAAGTAAAAGGGTCTGAATGGGTGTTTTTGTTTTTTCATTATGGAGTATTGTGTGTAGATTTAAAACCATTTATTCCATTTTAGAATAAGGTTGTAACAAAATGTGGAGAAAGTAAATTAGTCTGAATACGTTTTTTGGAATGCCCTGTATCTATCTGACCCAGATGACAGCAGAACAGAGAAGGAGCAGAACAGGATAATGTAAGGAGAGCCTGTGTTCTGAAGTCATAAACAGCCACCAGGCTGCACTTTCACAGGGTGTCATGTGTTGGCTACACCTCTACATTCCCCTATTGTGTGTGTGTGTGTGTGTGTGTGTGTGTGTGTGTGTGTGTGTGTGTGTGTGTGTGTGTGTGTGTGTGTGTGTGTGTGTGTGTGTGTGTGTGTGTGTGTGTGTGTGTGTGTGTGTGTGTTGTGTGCATGCGTGCTTAAGCCCAGCCTCTGGCGCATTCCTGAACCGGCTCCACAAAACTTTGATGAACTGATTTGTCTCAGGTGATGTTTACTTTGTCTCTCTCTCTCTTTCTCTCAATTCAAATTCAATTTACGGGGCTTTATTGGCATGTGGGACATATGTTAACATTGCCAAAACAAGCGAAATAGTTAATAAACAAAAATGAAATAAACTATCAAAATGAACAGTAAACATTACAAAATAAGTTCCAAAATAATATAAATAAAATATATATATAAAATAACATTTCAAATGTCATATGTCTCTATACTGTGTTGTAACACTGTGTAAATAGTTAAAGTACAAAAGGGAAAATAAATAAGCATACATTTGGGTTGTATTTACAATGGTGTTTGTTCCTCACTTTTTTGTGGCAACGGCTCACAAATCTGGCTGCTGTGATGTCACACTGTGGTATTTCACCCAGTAGATATGGGAGTTTATCAAAATTGGGTTTGTTTTCTAATTATTTGTGGATCTGTGTAATCTGAGGGAAATATGTGTCTCTAATATGGTCATACATTTGGCAGGAGGTTAGGAAGTGTGCACATAGCCTGTCTCCCTTGAGAGTCAGGTCTCCCTACGGCAGCCTTTCTCAATAGCAAGGCTGTGCTCACTGAGTCTGTACAGTCAAAAAGATTTCCTTCATTTTGGGTCAGTCACAGTGGTCAGGTATTCTGCTACTGTGTACTCTCTGTTTAGGGCAAATAGCATTCTAGTTTGTTCTGTTTTTTGTTAGTTTTTTCCAATGTGTCAAGTTATTAACTGAGTTTTCTCATGATTTGGTTGGGTCTAATTGTGCTGCTGTCCTGGGGCTCTGTGGGGTGTGTTTGTGTTTGTGAACAGAGCCCCAGGACCAGCTGCTTAGGGGACTCTTCTCCAGGTTCATCTCACTGTAGGTGATGACTTTGTCATGGAAGGTTTGGGAATCGCTTCCTTTTAGGTGGTTGTAGAATATAACGGCTCTTTTCTGGATTTTGCTAATTAGCGAGAATTAGCCTAATTCACTGCATGTATTAATTGGTGTTTTACGTTGTACACGGGATATTTTTGCAGAATTATGCATGCATTCTCAATTTGGTGTTTGTCCTATTTTGTGAATTCTTGGTTGGTGAGCGGACCACCGACCTCACAACCATAAAGGGTTCTATCGCTGATTCAAGTATTTTTTGCCAGATTTCTATGTAGAATTTATGTTCCTTCGATGGCATAGAAGGATGGCCCTTCTTACCTTGTCTCTCAGATCATTCACAGCTTTGTGGAAGTTACCTGTGGCGTTGATGTATAGTCTTTTGTGTGCTCTAGGGCAATGGTGGGTGTCTAGATGGAATTTGTATTCGTGTTCCTGGTAACTGGACATTTTTGGAACACCATTATTTTTGTCTTACTGAGATTCACTGTCAGGGCCCAGGTCTGACGGAATCTGTGCATAAGATCTAGGTGCTGCTGTAGGCCCTACTTGGTTGGGGACAGAAGCACCAGATCATCAGCAAACAGTAGACATTTGACTTCAGATTCTAGTAGGGTGAGGCCGGGTACTGCAGACTGTTCTAGTGCCCTCGCCAATTCGTTGATATATATGTTGAGGAGGGTGGGGCTTAAGCTGCATCCCTGTCTCACCCCACGGCCCTGTGGAAATAAATGTTTTTTTTGGCCATTTTATCTGCACAAATGTTGTTTTTGTAAATGGTTTTTATAATGTTGTATGTTTTTCCCCCAACACCACTTTCCATCCATTTGTATAGCAGATCCTCTTGCCAAACTGAGTCAAAAGCCTTTTTGTTTTGTTTTGTTTGTCAATTAGGATGTGCAGTGTGAATACGTGGTCTGTCGTAGAGTCATTTCATAAAAAGCCAATTTGGCATTTGCTCAGTACATTGCTTGAAATGTAGGAGTCTGATTTTAATGATAATGCAGAGGATTTTCCCAAGGTTGCTGTTGACAGATATCCCACGGTAGTTATTGGGGTCAAAATTGTCTCCACTTTTGTGGATTGGGGTTAAAAGTCCTTGGTTCAAAATATTGGGAAAGTTGCCAGAGCCAAGGCTGATGTTAAAGATTTTAAGTATAGCCAATTGGAATTTGTGGTCTGTATATTTAATCAATTCAGAACGTCATTCAATGTAATTGTTGAATGCAGTGGGTTCTGGAATCCATTGGGTTCTGGAATCCATTGGGTTCTGGAATCCAGTGGGTTCTGGAATCCATTGGGTTCTGGAATCCAGTGGGTTCTAGTCTTTAATAGTTGATTCTAGGATTTGTATTTGATCATGTACATGTTTTTGCTGTTTGTTCTATGTTATAGAGCCAATCAGATTGGAGAAGTGGTTTATCCAGACATCTCCGGTTTGAATAGATAACTCTTCCTGTTGTTGTTTGTTATAGAGCCAATCAGATTGGAGAAGTGGTTTATCCAGACTTCTCTGGTTAGGATAGATAACTCACACATACATACACACATACATACATACACACACACACACACACACATACTACAGTGATGTACGCTTTTATTCTGAAGTCAATATCATAAACACTACGGTGATGTAGGCTTTTATTCTGCAGTCAATATCATAAACAGTACAGTGATGTACGCTTTTATTCTGAAGTCAATATCATAAACACTACAGTGATGTACGCTTTTATTCTGAAGACAATATCATAAACACTACAGTGATGTATGCTTTTATTCTGAAGTCAATATCATAAACACTACAGTGATGTACGCTTTTATTCTGAAGTCAATACCATAAACACTACAGTGATGTACGCTTTTATTCTGAAGTCAATATCATAAACACTACAGTGATGTACGCTTTTATTCTGAAGTCAATACCATAAACACTACAGTGATGTACGCTTTTATTCTGAAGTCAATATCATAAACACTACAGTGATGTATGCTTTTATTCTGAAGTCAATATCATAAACACTACAGTGAAGTATGCTTTTATTCTGAAGTCAATATCATAAACACTATGGTGACACAGTATATCTGGATGTTCTGACAAGCTCAGCCATTCAGGACAATTCAACAATGTTTTTTCGAAAGTCCTGGCACTGATCTTAGTTACCTTAATAACATGTTCCAACCCAGTGTGTTAGTAAGCAACACAAGCAGCTCAGAGCTTTGGTTTAGTCCCAGCTACAGGTCCTGTTCTCTAGGTCTGTCCTCTGGGTGGAAGAGAGGGATCAGGTAGTTCAGAGCTCTGGATTAGTCTCAGCTACAGGTCCTGTTCTCTAGGTCTGTCCTCTGGGTGGAAGAGAGGGGTCAGGTAGTTCAGAGCTCTGGATTAGTCCCAGCTACAGGTCCTGTTCTCTAGGTCTGTCCTCTGGGTGGAAGAGAGGGATCAGGCAGTTCAGAGCTCTGGATTAGTCCCAGCTACAGGTCCTGTTCTCTAGGTCTGTCCTCTGGGTGGAAGAGAGGGATCAGGTAGTTCAGAGCTCTGGATTAGTCCCAGCTACAGGTCCTGTTCTCTAGGTCTGTCCTCTGGGTGGAAGAGAGGGATCAGGTAGTTCAGAGCTCTGGATTAGTCCCAGCTACAGGTCCTGTTCTCTAGGTCTGTCCTCTGGGTGGAAGAGAGGGATCAGGTAGTTCAGAGCTCTGGATTAGTCTCAGCTACAGGTCCTGTTCTCTAGGTCTGTCCTCTGGGTGGAAGAGAGGGATCAGGTAGTTCAGAGCTCTGGTTTAGTCCCAGCTACAGGTCCTGTTCTCTAGGTCTGTCCTCTGGGTGGAAGAGAGGGATCAGGTAGTTCAGAGCTGTGGATTAGTCCCAGCTACAGGTCCTGTTCTTTAGGTCTGTCCTCTGGGTGGAAGAGAGGGATCAGGCAGTTCAGAGCTCTGGATTAGTCTCAGCTACAGGTCCTGTTCTCTAGGTCTGTCCTCTGGGTGGAAGAGAGGGATCAGCGGTGAGATGGAGAAACAGACAAAGGATTGTGGTCTTGAGGGGACATCTCTCTCTCTCTCTCTTCGCCAATGGCAGACCAAAGGAGACACCTGTTTCTCCCTTCCTCCTTTTCTCTCTATATTCCCCCCCCCCTCTCCCTTTTTCCACCCCCCAGTCTTTTCTCTCTCTCCCTCTCTCTTTGTCCATCAACATCTTTTGTCCTGGTCTCCTTTAAAGGGTCATCAAAGAGAACCAGGCACGCAGTTACTTTGGTGTGGCGTACGCCTTGACACACACACACACACACACACACACACACACACACACACACACACACACACACACACACACACACACACACACACACACACACACACACACACACACACACCCCAGCCCAGGGTCCATCAGACCTGGCCCAGGGTCCCAGACCTGGACCCCCCCCAGCCCAGGGTCCATCAGACCTGGACCCCCCCCCCAGCCCAGGGTCCATCAGACCTGGATCCCCTCCCCCCCCCATCAGACCCCCCCCAGGGGTCCATCAGACCTGGATCCCCCCAGCCCAGGGTCCATCAGACCTGGATCCCTCCCCCTCCCCCAGCCCAGGGTCCATCTACGACTAATACAGCTCCTATTACCAATACAGCTCCTACAGCTACTATTAATACAGCTCCTACAGCTACTATTACTAGCTCCTATTACTAATACAGCTCCTATTATTAATACAGAGAGATGACTATAGATCTATACAGTCTAGATCACTCTGTAGACTGAACAGCAGACAAGTGGAGAGAGATGACTATAGATCTATACAGTCTAGATCACTCTGTAGACTGAACAGCAGACAAGTGGAGAGAGATGACTATAGATTCTATATACTGATTAGAAGGGACAGGGAGTCTGTGAACTGGTTGTGAAATGGGTCTTTCCTGCAGGTCTATGTTGTCTAGATCCTGGTAAGCAGCTGGTCCAGGGCTTGGCTGGACTCAGAGTCTGTCTGGAGGGACATCTCCTCTGCTAGCACACTCCTCTGGAAGTCCTGCAGGGAGAGAGACATCATCACACACGCTCAGATCACATCACTTCAGTGAATCTAATGGTGGCAAATCCCTGCTTCTCCTGAACCACAGTGTGGATAAATGATATCAGTCTTTGGTACATAAACCCTCAATGTCCCTGCTACTCCTGAACCACAGTGTGGATAAATGATACCAGTCTTTGGTACATAAACCCTCAATGTCCCTGCTACTCCTGAACCACAGTATGGATAAATGATATCAGTCTTTGGTACATAAACCCTCAATGTCCCTGCTACTCCTGAACCACAGTGTGGATAAATGATACCAGTCTTTGGTACATAAACCCTCAATGTCCCTGCTACTCCTGAACCACAGTGTGGATAAATGATACCAGTCTTTGGTACATAAACCCTCAATGTCCCTGCTACTCCTGAACCACAGTGTGGATAAATGATATCAGTCTTTGGTACATAAACCCTCAATGTCCCTGCTACTCCTGAACCACAGTGTGGATAAATGATATCAGTCTTTGGTACATAAACCCTCAATGTCCCTGCTACTCCTGAACCACAGTGTGGATAAATGATACCAGTCTTTGGTACATAAACCCTCAATGTCCCTGCTACTCCTGAACCACAGTATGGATAAATGATATCAGTCTTTGGTACATAAACCCTCAATGTCCCTGCTACTCCTGAACCACAGTATGGATAAATGATATCAGTCTTTGGTACATAAACCCTCAATGTCCCTGCTACTCCTGAACCACAGTTTGGATAAATGATATCAGTCTTTGGTACATAAACCCTCAATGTCCCTGCTACTCCTGAACCACAGTATGGATAAATGATATCAGTCTTTGGTACATAAACCCTCAATGTCCCTGCTACTCCTGAACCACAGTCTGGATAAATGATACCAGTCTTTGGTACATAAACCCTCAATGTCCCTGCTACTCCAGAACCACAGTGTGGATAAATGATATCAGTCTTTGGTACATAAACCCTCAATGTCCCTGCTACTCCTGAACCACAGTGTGGATAAATGATACCAGTCTTTGGTACATAAACCCTCAATGTCCCTGCTACTCCAGAACCACAGTGTGGATAAATGATATCAGTCTTTGGTACATAAACCCCCAATGTCCCTGCTACTCCTGAACCACAGTATGGATAAATGATACCAGTCTTTGGTACATAAACCCTCAATGTCCCTGCTACTCCTGAACCACAGTATGGATAAATGATACCAGTCTTTGGTACATAAACCCCCAATGTCCCTGCTTCTCCTGAACCACAGTGTGGATAAATGATACCAGTCTTTGGTACATAAACCCTCAATGTCCCTGCTACTCCTGAACCACAGTGTGGATAAATGATATCAGTCTTTGGTACATAAACCCTCAATGTCCCTTCTACTCCTGAACCACAGTGTGGATAAATGATATCAGTCTTTGGTACATAAACCCTCAATGTCCCTGCTACTCCTGAACCACAGTGTGGATAAATGATATCAGTCTTTGGTACATAAACCCTCAATGTCCCTGCCACTTCCTGAACCACAGTGTGGATAAATGATACCAGTCTTTGGTACATAAACCCTCAATGTCCCTGCTACTCCTGAACCACAGTGTGGATAAATGATACCAGTCTTTGTTCCCTCAATGTCCCTGTTCCTGATACCACAGGTCCTCAATGTTAACAGTCTTTGGTACATTAGATGTGTTTCTAGAACCCTGTGGAAAGCTGTTCTTTGATGTTAAACCTGAGCTATGTCCATGTTGTCCTGAACCACAGTGTGGATAAATGATCAGTGCTTTGGTTCAAAACCTCATTTGACATGATGTCAACCACAGTAATGAATAGGTGATAGTGAGGTGTGTGTACATAAACCCTGTGTGTGTCCCTCAATGTGTGTGTGTGTGGATGTGTGTGTATCAGTCTTTGTGTAAACCCTGTGTGTGTCCCTGTGTGTGTGTGTGTGTGTGTGTGTGTGTGTGTGTGTGTTACCCTGAACCGACGGAGTCGTGCCAGTCTTTCTAAACTGAGTCTTTGTTCCTGAGTGGAAAATGCCAACTCTGCTACATGTTGACCCACAGCTGCTCCTTTTCCTGACACACACACACACATGACACCAGTCTTTGGTACACAAACCCTCAATGTCACACACACCTGCACCACAGTACACATAAATGATACAGTCTTTGGTACATAAACCCTCAATGTCCCTGCTCTTCCTGAACTCGATGGAAAATGATCTGAGTCTTGACCTCATAAACCCTGACCCCTGACAGTTACATGCCTGAACATGCCAGGATAAATGATATCAGTGTGTTGGCTGCTGCACCCTAGATGTTCTACATCTGGAAACTGTTCAAGGAAACGCTCCACCTTGTCATCTCTCCATCTCTCTGGCACCTCCTGAACCACAGACAGACAACATGATAGACAGTCAGACAGACAGACAGGCAGGT
The DNA here is from genome assembly GCF_023373465.1 of Oncorhynchus keta. Classification (NCBI taxonomy): domain Eukaryota; kingdom Metazoa; phylum Chordata; class Actinopteri; order Salmoniformes; family Salmonidae; genus Oncorhynchus; species Oncorhynchus keta. Next base: position 146,415 of record NW_026287554.1, on the reverse strand, counting down.
CAGGCAGGCAGGCACCAGGCAGGCAGGCAGAAAGACAGACAGACAGACAGAAACCCTCAGACCCTGCTACTCCTGAACCACAGTGTGGATAAATGATATCAGTCTTTGGTACAGGCAGGCTCAATGCCCTGCTAGGCAGAACCACAGTGCAGGCATAAATGATATCAGTCTTTGGTACATAAACCTCAATGTCCCTGCACTTCCTGAAGGCACAGTGCAGGCATAAATGACAGACAGTCTTTGGTACATAAACCCTCAATGTCCCTGCACTCCTGAACCACAGTGTGGATAAATGATATCAGTCTTTGGTACAGACAGACAGGCAGATGTCCCTGGCAGGCTCCTGAAGGCACGGTGTGGTGTGAGCCAGGCTATTGAATGGCCCTTGTTGTATTTAGGTGTCTATGGTTGATAAATGAGAATGGCTGTAAATGAAACAAACCTCACTGTCCCTGACTTGTGAACCACAGTCTGAATGATCCATCAGTTTGTTGATACATGTGGTTGCAGATGAGCTAGTGATGTGGACCAGTCAGTGATGTGGACAGATCCAGTGATGTGGACAGTCAGTGATGTGGACAGTCAGTGATGCAGAAGCTAGTGATGGACAGTCAGTGATGTGGACAGTCAGTGATGTGACAGTCAGTGATGTGGACAGTCAGTGATGTGGACAGTCAGTGATGTGGACAGTCAGTGATGTGGACAGTCAGTGATGTGGACAGCCAGTGATGTGGACAGCCAGTGATGTGGACAGTCAGTGATGCAGAGAGCTAGTGATGTGGACAGTCAGTGATGTGGACAGTCAGTGATGTGGACTAGTCAGTGATGTGGACAGTCAGTGATGTGGACGGTCAGTGATGCAGGAGCTGATGATGTGGACAGCCAGTCAGTGACAGTCCTGATGACAGCCAGTGATGTGGACAGCCAGTGATGTGGACAGTCAGTGATGTGGACAGCCAGTGATGTGGACAGTCAGTGATGCAGAGAGCTAGTGATGTGGACAGCCAGTGATGTGACAGTCAGTGATGTGGACAGTCAGTGATGTGGACAGCCAGTGATGTGGACAGCCAGTGATGTCCCTGCTACAGCCAGTGATGACAGTCAGTGATGCGGACAGTCAGTGATGTGGACAGTCAGTGATGTGGACAGCCAGTGATGTGGACAGTCAGTGATGTGGACAGTCAGTGATGCGGACAGCCAGTGATGCGGACAGTCAGTGATGCGGACAGCCAGTGATGTGGACAGTCAGTGATGTGGACAGCCAGTGATGTGGACAGCCAGTGATGTGGACAGCCAGTGATGTGGACAGTCAGTGATGTGGACAGCCAGTGATGTGGACAGTCAGTGATGTGGACAGCCAGTGATGTGGACAGTCAGTGATGTGGACAGTCAGTGATGTGGACAGTCAGTGATGTGGACAGTCAGTGATGTGGACAGCCAGTGATGTGGACAGTCAGTGATGTGGACAGCCAGTGATGTGGACAGTCAGTGATGTGGACAGTCAGTGATGTGGACAGTCAGTGATGTGGACAGTCAGTGATGTGGACAGCCAGTGATGTGGACAGTCAGTGATGTGGACAGTCAGTGATGTGGACAGTCAGTGATGTGGACAGTCAGTGATGTGGACAGCCAGTGATGTGGACAGTCAGTGATGTGGACAGCCAGTGATGTGGACAGTCAGTGATGTGGACAGTCAGTGATGTGGACAGTCAGTGATGTGGACAGCCAGTGATGCAGAGAGCTAGTGATGTGGACAGCCAGTGATGCAGAGAGCTAGTGATGTGGACAGCCAGTGATGTGGACAGCCAGTGATGTGGACAGTCAGTGATGTGGACAGCCAGTGATGCAGAGAGCTAGTGATGTGGACAGCCAGTGATGCAGAGAGCTAGTGATGTGGACAGCCAGTGATGTGGACAGCCAGTGATGTGGACAGCCAGTGATGTGGACAGTCAGTGATGCAGAGAGCTAGTGATGTGGACAGTCAGTGATGTGGACAGCCAGTGATGCAGAGAGCTAGTGATGTGACAGTCAGTGATGTGGACAGTCAGTGATGTGGACAGCCAGTGATGCAGAGAGCTAGTGATGTGGACAGCCAGTGATGTGGACAGCCAGTGATGCAGAGAGCTAGTGATGTGGACAGTCAGTGATGTGGACAGTCAGTGATGTGGACAGCCAGTGATGCAGAGAGCTAGTGATGTGGACAGCCAGTGATGTGGACAGCCAGTGATGCAGAGAGCTAGTGATGTGGACAGTCAGTGATGTGGACAGTCAGTGATGCAGAGAGCTAGTGATGTGGACAGCCAGTGATGTGGACAGTCAGTGATGTGGACAGTCAGTGATGTGGACAGCCAGTGATGTGGACAGTCAGTGATGTGGACAGTCAGTGATGCAGAGAGCCAGTGATGTGGACAGCCAGTGATGTGGACAGTCAGTGATGTGGACAGTCAGTGATGTGGACAGTCAGTGATGTGGACAGCCAGTGATGTGGACAGTCAGTGATGTGGACAGTCAGTGATGTGGACAGCCAGTGATGTGGACAGCCAGTGATGTGGACAGCCAGTGATGTGGACAGCCAGTGATGTGGACAGCCAGTGATGTGGACAGCCAGTGATGTGGACAGCCAGTGATGTGGACAGTCAGTGATGTGGACAGTCAGTGATGTGGACAGCCAGTGATGTGGACAGTCAGTGATGTGGACAGCCAGTGATGTGGACAGCCAGTGATGTGGACAGCCAGTGATGTGGACAGCCAGTGATGTGGACAGCCAGTGATGTGGACAGCCAGTGATGTGGACAGTCAGTGATGTGGACAGTCAGTGATGTGGACAGTCAGTGATGTGGACAGTCAGTGATGTGGACAGCCAGTGATGTGGACAGTCAGTGATGTGGACAGTCAGTGATGTGGACAGTCAGTGATGTGGACAGTCAGTGATGTGGACAGCCAGTGATGCAGAGAGCTAGTGATGTGGACAGCCAGTGATGTGGACAGTCAGTGATGTGGACAGCCAGTGATGTGGACAGCCAGTGATGTGGACAGTCAGTGATGTGGACAGTCAGTGATGTGGACAGCCAGTGATGCAGAGAGCTAGTGATGTGGACAGTCAGTGATGTGGACAGTCAGTGATGTGGACAGCCAGTGATGTGGACAGCCAGTGATGTGGACAGTCAGTGATGTGGACAGTCAGTGATGTGGACAGTCAGTGATGTGGACAGTCAGTGATGTGGACAGCCAGTGATGCAGAGAGCTAGTGATGTGGACAGTCAGTGATGTGGACAGTCAGTGATGTGGACAGTCAGTGATGTGGACAGTCAGTGATGTGGACAGTCAGTGATGTGGACAGTCAGTGATGCAGAGAGCTAGTGATGTGGACAGCCAGTGATGTGGACAGCCAGTGATGTGGACAGTCAGTGATGTGGACAGCCAGTGATGCAGAGAGCTAGTGATGTGGACAGTCAGTGATGTGGACAGCCAGTGATGTGGACAGCCAGTGATGTGGACAGTCAGTGATGTGGACAGTCAGTGATGTGGACAGCCAGTGATGTGGACAGCCAGTGATGTGGACAGTCAGTGATGTGGACAGTCAGTGATGTGGACAGTCAGTGATGTGGACAGTCAGTGATGTGGACAGTCAGTGATGTGGACAGTCAGTGATGCAGAGACACAGCGGAAGAACCACAACAGTGCTTGTTTCACATGCACCTGATGCACAGACACAGCCTGTTGTGGAGAGTAGACTGCTCTCAGCTCGAGCGTGTGTGAGTGTCTGCTGTGAGGCAGCAGCTCCAGCCCCGCGTCAGTGATTTGGACAGGAACAGAGTCTCACAGTGAACCGTGCTGAACGACCATCAGTGATGCAAAGCACCTTCAGTTACTGCAGCCTGGCTTCATGGTAGTGTTGAGGATGAGAGGTGATTAAAAGGCTCTCTGTGTGTGTTACCTTCCTACTGATCCTGGTCTCGGATTCTGTCCTGCTCCTGCTGCACTCGCTCCCGACGCCGCCGCACCTGGCAACCATAGGAAGTTACATCACAGGATGTTACATCACAGGAAGTTACATCGCACTGATGCAGTTATGAACCAGTAAAATTACAAAGGGCCAGAGAAAATAATAATCTCAGGTAGATATCCACCCTCTCCTGGAGAGATAGAGGTAGATATCCACCCTCTCCTGGAGAGATAGAGGTAGATATCCACCCTCTCCTGGAGAGATAAATAGAGGTAGATATCCACCCTCTCCTGGAGAGATAGAGGTAGATATCCACCCTCATCCTAGAGAGATAGAGGTAGATATCCACCCTCTCCTGGAGAGATAGAGGTAGATATCCACCCTCTCCTAGAGAGATAGAGGTAGATATACACCCTCTCCTAGAGAGATAGAGGTAGATATCCACCCTCTCCTGGAGAGATAGAGAGTAGATATCCACCCTCTCCTGGAGAGATAGAGGTAGATATCCACCCTCTCCTGGAGAGGTAGAGGTAGATATCCACCCTCTCCTAGAGAGATAGAGGTAGATATCCACCCTCACCTGGAGAGATAGGGGTAGATATCCACCCTCTCCTAGAGATAGAGGACATATCCACCCTCACCTGGAGAGATAGGGGTAGATGACCCTCTCCTGGAGAGATAGGGTAGATATCCACCCTCTCCTAGAGAGGTAGAGGTAGATATCCACCCTCTCCTAGAGAGGTAGAGGTAGATATCCATCCTCTCCTAGAGAGATAGAGGTAGATATCCACCTCTCAGAGAGATAGAGGTAGATATCCACCCTCTCCTGAGAGAGATAGAGGTAGATATCCACCCTCTCCTAGAGAGAGACAGGTAGATATCCACCCTCTCCTAGAGAGATAGAGGTAGATATCCACCCTCTCCTAGAGAGAGACAGGTAGATATCCACCCTCTCCTAGAGAGATAGAGGTAGATATCCATCCTCTCCTAGAGAGATAGAGGTAGATATCCACCCTCTCCTAGAGAGATAGAGGTAGATATCCACCCTCTCCTAGAGAGATAGAGGTAGATATCCACCCTGAGAGGTAGAGGTAGATATCCACCCTCTCCTAGAGAGATGTGGTAGATATCCATCCTCTCCTAGAGAGATAGAGGTAGATATCCACCCTCTCCTAGAGAGGTAGAGGTAGATATCCACCCTCTCCTAGAGAGAGACAGGTAGATATCCACCCTCTCCTAGAGAGATAGAGGTAGATATCCACCCTCTCCTAGAGAGAGACAGGTAGATATCCACCCTCTCCTGGAGAGATAGAGGTAGATATCCACCCTCACCTGAGAGATAGAGGTAGATATCCACCCTGCCTAGAGAGATAAATAGAGGTAGATATCCACCCTCTCCTAGAGAGATAGAGGTAGATATCCACCCTCACCTAGAGAGAGACAGGTAGATATCCACCCTCTCCTAGAGAGATAAATGAGGTAGATATCCACCCTCTCCTAGAGAGATAGAGGTAGATATCCACCCTCTCCTAGAGAGAGACAGGTAGATATCCACCCTCTCCTAGAGAGATAGAGTGATATCCACCCTCTCCTAGAGAGACAGGTAGATATCCACCCTCTCCTAGAGAGATAGAGGTAGATATCCACCCTGATCCTGGAGAGATAGAGGTAGATATCCACCTCCCCTAGAGAGGTAGAGGTAGATATCCACCCTGATAGAGAGATAGAGGTAGATATCCACCCTCTCCTAGAGAGGTAGAGGTAGATATCCACCCTCCCCTAGAGAGATAGAGGTAGATATCCACCCTCTCCTAGAGAGATAGAGGTAGATATCCACCCTCTCCTAGAGAGATAGAGGTAGATATCCACCCTCTCCTAGAGAGAGACAGGTGATATCCACCCTCTCCTAGAGATGTGGAGATATCCACCCTCTCCTGGGGAGAGATAGATGTAGATATCAGTCAGTGATAGTGGTAGATATCCACCCTGATGGGGAGAGAGATAGAGGTAGATATCCATCCTCTCCTAGAGAGATAGAGGTAGATATCCACCCTCTCCTAGAGAGATAGAGGTAGATATCCACCCTCTCCTAGAGAGATAGAGGAGATATCCACCCTGATCCTAGAGAGATCAGGTGATATCCACCCTCTCCTGGGGAGAGATAGAGGTAGATATCCATCCTCTCCTGGGGAGAGATAGAGTGATATCCACCCTCTCCTGGGGAGAGATAGAGGTAGATATCCATCCTCTCCTGGGGAGAGATAGAGGTAGATATCCACCCTCTCCTGGGGAGAGATAGAGGTAGATATCCATCCTGATCCTGGGGAGAGATAGAGTGATATCCACCCTCTCCTGGGGAGAGATAGAGGTAGATATCCATCCTGGACAGAGAGTGATGTAGATATCCACCCTCTGTAGAGAGTAGTGATAGATATCCACCCTCAGTGGGGAGAGATAGAGGTAGATATCCATGATGTCCTAGAGAGATGAGGTAGATATCGACAGCCAGTGATCCTAGAGAGATAGAGGTAGATATCCGCCCTCTCCTAGAGAGATAGAGGTGATATCCACCCTCTGCTAGAGAGATAAATAGAGGTAGATATCCGCCCTCTCCTAGAGATCGAGGTAGATATTCACCCTCTCCTAGAGAGATAGAGTAGATATCCACCTCCCTGGAGACATAGAGGTAGATATCCATCCTCTCCTAGAGAGATAGAGGTAGATATCCACCTCCCCTAGAGAGATAGAGGTAGATATCCACCCTCTCCTGGAGAGATGAGGTAGATATCCACCCTGATCCTGGAGAGATAGAGGTGATATCCACCCTCTCCTAGAGAGATAGAGGTAGATATCCACCCTCTCCTGGAGAGATAGAGGTAGATATCCACCCTCTCCTGAGAGGAGAGGTAGATATCCACCCTCTCCTGGAGAGATAGAGGTAGATATCCACCCTCTCCTAGAGAGATAGAGGTAGATATCCACCCTGATCCTAGAGAGGTGTGGACAGAGGTAGATATCCACCCTCTGCTGATGAGGTAGAGGTAGATATCCATCCTCTCCTAGAGAGATGAGGTAGATATCCAGTGATGAGAGAGAGTAGATATCCACCCTCTCCTAGAGAGATAGAGGTAGATATCCACCCTCCCTAGAGATGAGGTAGATATCCACCCTCCCTAGAGAGATAGAGGTAGATATCCACCCTGATCCTAGAGAGGTAGAGGTAGATATCCACCCTGATCCTGGAGAGATAGAGGTGATATCCACCCAGTCCTGAGAGAGACAGGTAGATATCCACCCTCTCCTAGAGAGATAGAGGTAGATATCCACCCTCTCCTGATGAGGACAGGTAGATATCCACCCTCTCCTAGAGAGATAGAGGTAGATATCCACCCTCTCCTGAGAGATAGAGGTAGATATCCACCCTCCCCTAGAGAGATGAGGTAGATATCCACCCTCCCCTAGAGAGATAAATAGAGGTAGATATCCACCCTCTCCTAGAGAGATAGAGGTAGATATCCACCCTCCCCTAGAGAGATAGAGGTGATGTCCACCCTCCCCTAGTGATGATAAATAGAGTGATATCCACCCTCTCCTAGAGATGACAGGTAGATATCCACCCTCTCCTAGAGAGATAGAGGTAGATATCCACCCTCCCCTAGAGAGATAAATAGAGGTAGATATACACCCTCTCCTGAGAGAGATAGAGGTAGATATCCACCCTCTCCTGAGAGAGACAGGTAGATATCCACCCTCTCCTAGAGAGATAGAGGTAGATATCCACCCTCTCCTGATGAGATAGAGGTAGATATCCATCCTCTCCTAGAGAGATAGAGTAGATATCCATCCTCCAGAGAGGTAGAGGTAGATATCCACCCTCTCATAGAGAGATAGAGGTATAAATTCACCCTCTCCTAGAGAGATAGAGGTAGATATCCACCCTGATCCTAGGAGATAGAGGTAGATATCCGCCCTCTCCTAGAGAGATAGAGGTAGATATCCACCCTCTCCTTGAGAGAGAGAGGTAGATATCCACCCCTCCTAGAGAGATAGAGGTAGATATCCACCTCCCCTAGAGAGATAAATAGAGGTAGATATCCACCCTCTCCTAGAGATAGACAGTCAGTAGATATCCACCCTCTCCTAGAGAGATGAGGTAGATATCCACCCTCTCCTAGAGAGATAGAGGTAGATATCCATCCTCTCCTAGAGAGGTAGAGGTAGATATCCACCTCTCCTAGAGAGATAGAGGTAGATATCCACCCTCTCCTAGAGATAGAGGTAGATATCCACCCTCTCCTAGAGAGGTAGAGGTAGATATCCACCCTCTCCTAGAGAGATAGAGGTAGATATCCATCCTCTCCTAGAGAGATAGAGGTAGATATCCACCCTCTCCTAGAGAGGTAGAGGTGATATCCACCCTCTCCTAGAGAGAGACAGGTAGATATCCATCTCCTAGAGAGATAGAGGTAGATATCCACCCTCTCCTAGAGAGAGACAGGTGATATCCACCCTCTCCTGGAGAGATAGAGTGATATCCACCCTCACCTAGAGAGATAGTGATGTAGATATCCACCCTCTCCTAGAGAGATAAATAGATGTAGATATCCACCCTGATCCTAGAGAGATAGTGATATCCACCCTCACCTAGATGAGAGACAGGTAGATGACCCTGTCCTAGAGAGATAAATGATGTAGATATCCACCCTCTCCTAGAGAGATAGAGGTAGATATCCACCCTCTCCTAGAGAGAGACAGGTAGATATCCACCCTCTCCTAGAGAGATAGAGGTAGATATCCACCCTCTCCTAGAGAGACAGGTAGATATCCACCCTCTCCTAGAGAGATAGTGGAGATATCCACCCTGATCCTGGAGAGATAGAGTGATATCCACCCTCCCCTAGAGAGGTAGAGGTAGATATCCACCCTCTCCTAGAGAGATAGAGGTAGATATCCACCCTCTCCTAGAGAGGTAGAGGTAGATATCCACCCTCCCCTAGAGAGATAGAGGTAGATATCCACCCCTCCTAGAGAGATAGAGGTGGACATCCACCCTGATCCTAGAGAGATAGAGGTAGATATCCACCCTGATCCTAGAGAGAGACAGGTAGATATCCACCCTCTCCTAGAGAGATAGAGGTAGATATCCACCCTCTCCTGGGGAGAGATAGAGGTAGATATCCACCCTCTCCTAGAGAGATAGAGGTAGATATCCACCCTCTCCTGGGGAGAGATAGAGGTAGATATCCATCCTCTCCTAGAGAGATAGAGGTAGATATCCACCCTCTCCTAGAGAGATAGAGGTAGATATCCACCCTCTCCTAGAGAGATAGAGGTAGATATCCACCCTCTCCTAGAGAGATAGAGGTAGATATCCACCAGTCCTGGGGAGAGATAGAGGTAGATATCCATCCTCTCCTGGGGAGAGATAGAGGTAGATATCCACCCTCTCCTGGGGAGAGATAGAGGTAGATATCCATCCTCTCCTGGGGAGAGATAGAGGTAGATATCCACCCTCTCCTGGGGAGAGATAGAGATAGATATCCATCCAGTGATGGGGAGAGATAGTGATGATATCCACCCTCTCCTGGGGAGAGATGATGTAGATATCCATCCTCTCCTAGAGAGATAGAGGTAGATATCCACCCTCTCCTAGAGAGATAGAGGTAGATATCCACCCTCTCCTGGGGAGAGATGAGGTAGATATCCATCCTCTCCTAGAGAGATAGAGGTAGATATCCGTGATCCTAGAGAGATAGAGGTAGATATCCGCCTCTCCTAGAGAGATAGAGGTGGATATCCACCCTCTGCTAGAGAGATAAATAGAGGTAGATATCCGCCCTCTCCTAGAGATCGAGGTAGATATTCACCCTCTCCTAGAGAGATAGAGGTAGATATCCACCCTCCCCTGGAGAGATAGAGGTAGATATCCATCCTCTCCTGGAGAGATAGAGGTAGATATCCACCCTCACCTAGAGAGATAGAGGTAGATATCCATCCTCTCCTGGAGAGATAGAGGTAGATATCCACCCTCTCCTAGAGAGATAGAGGTAGATATCCACCCTCTCCTGGAGAGATAGAGGTAGATATCCACCCTCTCCTAGAGAGATAGAGGTAGATATCCACCCTCTCCTGGAGAGATGATGTAGATATCCACCCCTCTCCTAGAGATAGAGGATATCCACCCTCTCCTAGAGAGGTGATGTGGATATACACCCTCTGCTAGAGAGGTAGAGGTAGATATCCATCCTCTCCTAGAGAGATAGAGGTAGATATCCACCCTCTCCTAGAGAGAGGACGGTAGATATCCACCCTCTCCTAGAGAGATAGAGGTAGATATCCACCCTCCCTAGAGAGATAGAGGTAGATATCCACCCTCCCTAGAGAGATAGAGGTAGATATCCACCCTCTCCTAGAGAGTAGAGGTAGATATCCATCCTCTCCTGGAGAGATAGAGGTAGATATCCACCCTCTCCTAGAGAGAGATAGAAGTAGATATCCACCCTCTCCTGGAGAGATAGAGGTATATATCCACCCTCTCCTAGAGAGAGACAGGTAGATATCCACCCTCTCCTAGAGAGATAGAGGTAGATATCCACCCTCTCCTAGAGAGATAGAGGTAGATATCCACCCTCCCCTAGAGAGATAGAGGTAGATATCCACCTCCCTAGAGAGATAAATAGAGGTAGATATCCACCCTCTCCTAGAGAGATAGAGGTAGATATCCACCCTCCCCTAGAGAGATAGAGGTAGATATCCACCCTCCCCTGAGAGATAAATAGAGGTAGATATCCACCCTCTCCTAGAGAGAGACAGGTAGATATCCACCCTCTCCTAGAGAGATAGAGGTAGATATCCACCCTCCCCTAGAGAGATAAATAGAGGTAGATATACACCCTCTCCTAGAGAGAGAGATAGAGGTAGATATCCACCCTCTCCTAGAGAGAGACAGGTAGATATCCACCCTCTCCTAGAGAGATAGAGGTAGATATCCACCCTCTCCTAGAGAGATAGAGGTAGATATCCACCCTCCCTGAGAGATAAATAGAGGTAGATATCCACCCTCTCCTAGAGAGATAGAGGTAGATATCCACCCTCTCCTAGAGAGATAGAGGTAGATATCCACCCTCTCCTAGAGAGATAGAGGTAGATATCCATCCTCTCCTAGAGAGGTAGAGGTAGATATCCACCCTCTCCTAGAGAGATAGAGGTAGATATCCGCCCTCTCCTGGAGAGATCGAGGTAGATATCCACCCTCCCTAGAGAGATAGAGGTAGATATCCACCGTCTCCTAGAGAGAGAGAGGTAGATATCCTCCCTCCCTAGAGAGATAGAGGTAGATATCCACCGTCTCCTTGAGAGAGAGGTAGATATCCATCCTCTCCTAGAGAGATCGAGGTAGATATCCACCCTCCCTAGAGAGATAGAGGTAGATATCCACCGTCTCCTTGAGAGAGAGAGGTAGATATCCACCCTCTCCTAGAGAGATAGAGGTAGATATCCACCCTCCCTAGAGAGATAAATAGAGGTAGATATCCACCCTCTCCTAGAGAGATAGAGGTAGATATCCACCTCCCCTAGAGAGATAGAGGTAGATATCCACCCTCCCTAGAGAGATAAATAGAGGTAGATATCCACCCTCTCCTAGAGAGATAGAGGTAGATATCCACCCTCCCTAGAGAGATAGAGGTAGATATCCACCCTCCCTAGAGAGATAGAGGTAGATATCCACCCTCCCTAGAGAGATAGAGGTAGATATCCACCCTCCCTAGAGAGATAGAGGTAGATATCCACCCTCTCCTAGAGAGATAGAGGTAGATATCCACCCTCTCCTGGAGAGATAGAGGTAGATATCCACCCTCTCCTAGAGAGAGAGATAGAGGTAGATATCCACCCTCCCCTAGAGAGATAGAGGTAGATATCCACCCTCCCCTAGAGAGATAAATAGAGGTAGATATCCACCCTCTCCTAGAGAGATAGAGGTAGATATCCACCCTCCCCTAGAGAGATAAATAGAGGTAGATATCCACCCTCTCCTAGAGAGATAGAGGTAGATATCCACCCTCTCCTGGAGAGATAGAGGTGGATATCCACCCTCTCCTAGAGAGATAGAGGTAGATATCCACCCTCTCCTAGAGAGATAAATAGAGGTAGATATACACCCTCTCCTAGAGAGAGAGATAGAGGTAGATATCCACCCTCTCCTAGAGAGATAGAGCTATAAATTCACCCTCTCCTAGAGAGATAGAGGTTTATACTCACCCTCTCCTAGAGAGAGAGAGGAAAATGTCCACCCTCTCCTAGAGAAAGAGAGGTAGATATTCACCCTCTCCTCGAGTGATAGAGGTATAAATTCACCCTCTCCTAGAGAGATAGAGGTTTATACTCACCCTCTCCTAGAGAGAGAGAGGAAAATGTCCACCCTCTCCTAGAGAAAGAGAGGTAGATATCCACCCTCTCCTAGAGAGATAGAGGTAGATACTCACCCTCTCCACTTTGTCTTCCTTCCAGTCTTCTCCCAGCGTATCTGTCTCCTTGTGGCTTTTCCCCTTCTCTCCCAGGAACGCATAGTCCTCCTCCTTACACATCCCTCTCATGGACTACAGAATGACATCATCACATCCCTCTCATGGACTACAGAATGACATCATCACATCCCTCTCATGGACTACAGAATGACATCATCACATCCCTCTCATGGACTACAGAATGACATCATCACATCCCTCTCATGGACTACAGAATGACATCATCACATCCCTCTCATGGACTACAGAATGACATCATCACATCCCTCTCATGGACTACAGAATGACATCATCACATCCCTCTCATGGACTACAGAATGACATCATCACATCCCTCTCATGGACTACAGAATGACATCATCACATCCCTCTCATGGACTACAGAATGACATCATCACATCCCTCTCATGGACTACAGAATGACATCATCACATCCCTCTCATGGACTACAGAATGACATCATCACATCCCCCTCACTGGGATGACATCTGTCACATTCAAAACAGCTGGGACCTGGAATCTCGTGACTCTAAAAATGAGCTCTTACTTGGAAAAATGATTTTGAACGGGAAACCAACTCAGAAACTCATCTTGCTGCGTTTAAACCAGGAAACTCATCTTGCTGCGTTTAAAACAGGAAACTCATCTTGCTGCGTTTGGGAAACTCATCTTGCTGCGTTTAAAACAGGAAACTCATCTTGCTGCGTTTAAAACAGGAAACTCATCTTGCTGCGTTTAAAACAGGAAACTCATCTTGCTGCGTTTAAAACAGGAAACTCAAATGCAAGGTCAAATCATGACTTCAGTGATCTTCAGGTCAGAAAGTTTGTACTTTAGAAAGAGGCCTGAGTTCCCGAGTTGGAACTTTGAGTGGGATGACAGTGTGTTTTTCCTGAGATCCCAGTTGGAACTTTGAGTGGGATGACAGTGTGTTTTCCTGAGTTCCCAGTTGGAATTCCGAGTTGGATGACAGTGTGTTTTTCCTGAGATCCCAGTTGGTACTTTGAGTGGGATGACAGTGTGTTTTCCTGAGTTCCCAGTTGGAATTCCGAGTTGGATGACAGTGTGTTTTTCCTGAGATCCCAGTTGGTACTTTGAGTGGGATGACAGTGTGTTTTCCTGAGTTCCCAGTTGGAATTCCGAGTTGGATGACAGCTCAAAATGATTTGTCCCAGTTTGAGCTCATTTTTTCCATAGTTCCCAGTTTGTCTTGAAGGCACTGAAGTCTTAGTGTACAAGAACCCAGGAGACGTCCCAGTGAGATGCACATGTCTTTGTTAAGGTTGGACAACAGTTACTACACTTACCTTAGACATGGGAATCCCTTCAAACTTAACAACATGGTCCATCCTGGACAGGAAGGACACAGTTACTACACATTTACTACACACACAGGTACAGTTAATACACAGTTACTACACAGTTACTACACACACAGGTACAGTTAATACACAGTTACTACACACACAGGTACAGTTAATACACAGTTACTATACACACAGGTACAGTTAATACACAGTTACTACACACACAGCTACAGTTAATACACAGTTAATACACAGTTACTACACAGTTACTACACACACAGGTACAGTTCATACACAGTTAATACACAGTTACTACACAGTTACTACACACACAGGTACAGTTAATACACAGTTAATACACAGTTACTACACAGTTACTACACACACAGGTACAGTTACTACACAGTTACTACACACACAGGTACAGTTACTACACAGTTACTACACACACAGGTACAGTTACTACACAGTTACTACACACACAGGTACAGTTAATACACAGTTACTACACACACAGGTACAGTTAATACACAGTTACTACACACACAGGTACAGTTAATACACAGTTAATACACACACAGCTACAGTTAATACACAGTTACTACACACACAGCTACAGTTAATACACAGTTACTACACACACAGGTACAGTTAATACACAGTTACTACACAGTTACTACACACACAGGTACAGTTAATACACAGTTACTACACACACAGGTACAGTTAATACACAGTTACTACACACACAGGTACAGTTAATACACAGTTACTACACACACAGCTACAGTTAATACACAGTTACTACACACACAGGTACAGTTAATACACAGTTACTACACACACAGGTACAGTTAATACACAGTTACTACACACACAGCTACAGTTAATACACAGTTACTACACACACAGGTACAGTTAATACACAGTTACTACACAGTTACTACACACACAGGTACAGTTAATACACAGTTACTACACACACAGGTACAGTTAATACACAGTTACTACACACACAGCTACAGTTACTACACAGTTACTACACACACAGGTACAGTTAATACACAGTTACTACACACACAGGTACAGTTAATACACAGTTACTACACACACAGGTACAGTTACTACACAGTTACTACACAGTTACTACACACACAGGTACAGTTAATACACAGTTAGTACAGTTTACATATTGCAGTAAACTTTACACACACACATGCTCCCCAGTTAGCAAATACATAGTTAACACACACACACACACACACACACACACACACACACACACACACACACACACACACACACACACACACACACACACACACACACACACACACACACACACACACACACAGTTGGTCAATTCACAGTTAAACACTAATAGTTAGTTACCATGCCAACACCTCCACACTCAGTCACATTAAATCTTCTCACACAATACTCATTGTCTATTAGTACTACTAATTAAAGACTAATTCAAATAGAATATGTTATTTGCATGTGTTCCAGTATTGTCCTACTATAAGCTACTGTCCTCGTCAAGGCAGTCAGATGCACTGACCTGAGGCCTGGTCTGGTAGGCTGAAGCCTTCTGTGTCTCTGTAGAGTCCTCTGTTCTGTCTCTCTGTAGAGTCCTCTGGTCTGTCTCTCTGTGACTCTGTAGAGTCCTCTGGTCTGTCTCTCTGTGTCTCTGTAGAGTCCTCTGGTCTGTCTCTCTGTGTGTCTGTAGAGTCCTCTGGTCTGTCTCTCTGTGTGTCTGTAGAGTCCTCTGGTCTGTCTCTCTGTAGAGTCCTCTGGTCTGTCTCTCTGTGTGTCTGTAGAGTCCTCTGGTCTGTCTCTCTGTAGAGTCCTCTGGTCTGTCTCTCTGTGTGTCTGTAGAGTCCTCTGGTCTGTCTCTCTGTAGAGTCCTCTGGTCTGTCTCTCTGTGTGTCTGTAGAGTCCTCTGGTCTGTCTCTCTGTGTGTCTGTAGAGTCCTCTGGTCTGTCTCTCTGTGTGTCTGTAGAGTCCTCTGGTCTGTCTCTCTGTAGAGTCCTCTGGTCCGTCTCTCTGTGTGTCTGTAGAGTCCTCTGGTCTGTCTCTCTGTGTGTCTGTAGAGTCCTCTGGTCTGTCTCTCTGTGTGTCTGTAGAGTCCTCTGGTCCGTCTCTCTGTGTGATGTCCCGTTGTTTGATCACTATTATAGCCAGTGTGTGTCCAGTGATCCTCCCATGTTACAGCGTGACCACACGTCTCAGAGATGGCAGCTATTTCAGCAGCAGCTTGTCAGAAGTGGCACTCTCCCACTAATAAAGAAACGCTGCCACGGGTTGACTGATGGAGCTGCTGGGGGTGTCATGCCACCACAGGGTGACTGATGGAGCTACTGGGGGTGTCGTTCCACCACGGGGTGACTGATGGAGCTGCTGGGGGTGTCGTTCCACCACGGGGTGACTGATGGAGCTGCTGGGGTGTCATGCCACCACAGGGTGACTGATGGAGTTGCTGGGGGTGTCTGCCACCACGGGGTGACTGATGGAGCTGCTGGGGGTGTCGTTCCACCACGGGGTGACTGATGGAGCTGCTGGGGGTGTCATGTCACCACGGGGTGACTGATGGAGCTGCTGGGGGTGTCGTTCCACCACGGGGTGACTGATGGAGCTGCTGGGGGTGTCGTGCCACCACGGGGTGACTGATGGAGCTGCTGGGGGTGTCGTTCCACCACGGGGTGACTGATGGAGCTGCTGGGGGTGTCATGTCACCACGGGGTGACTGATGGAGCTGCTGGGGTGTCATGTCACCACGGGGTGACTGATGGAGCTGCTGGGGGTGTCGTTCCACCATGGGGTGACTGATGGAGCTGCTGGGGGTGTCATGTCACCACGGGGTGACTGATGGAGCTGCTGGGGGTGTCATGCCACCACGGGGTGACTGATGGAGCTGCTGGGGGTGTCATGCCACCACGGGGTGACTGATGGAGCTGCTGGGGGTGTCATGCCAATACGGGGTGACTGATGGAGCTGCTGGGGGTGTCGTTCCACCACGGGGTGACTGATGGAGCTGCTGGGGGTGTCATGTCACCACGGGGTGACTGATGGAGCTGCTGGGGTGTCATGCCACCACGGGGTGACTGATGGAGCTACTGGGGGTGTCGTTCCACCACGGGGTGACTGATGGAGCTGCTGGGGGTGTCATGCCACCACGGGGTGACTGATGGAGCTGCTGGGGGTGTCGTTCCACCACGGGGTGACTGATGGAGCTGCTGGGGGTGTCGTTCCACCACGGGGTGACTGATGGAGCTGCTGGGGGTGTCATGCCACCATGGGGTGACTGATGGAGCTGCTGGGGGTGTTGTTCCACCACGGGGTGACTGATGGAGCTGCTGGGGGTGTCGTTCCACCACGGGGTGACTGATGGAGCTGCTGGGGGTGTCGTTCCACCACGGGGTGACTGATGGAGCTGCTGGGGGTGTCGTGCCACCACGGGGTGACTGATGGAGCTGCTGGGGGTGTCGTGCCACCACGGGGTGACTGATGGAGCTGCTGGGGATGTCATGCTACCCTGGGTGACTGATGGAGCTGCTGGGGGTGTCATGCCACCACGGGGTGACTGATGGAGCTGCTGGGGGTGTCATGCCACCAAGGGGTGACTGATGGAGCTGCTGGGGGTGTCAATGCTCTTCCCTGAGGCTCTGACGGGGGGTTGGGTGTCATGTCAGCTGGTGGGACTGTCATGTTTGTGTTGTTTGCCAGACCTGGGTACCACCCACTGCAGAATGTGCCTGGGCTGGCAGTAATTTACCCATGAGGTCACCATTCAAGCCTCAGTAACACAAGAAGAGGAAAGGACAGGAGAGACAGGGATCACTGGCCTAGAAGAGGACACAACAGGAGAGAGAGGGATCACTGGCCTAGAAGAGGACACAACAGGAGAGAGGGATCACTGGCCACACAACAGGAGAGACAGGGATCACTGGCCTAGAAGAGGAACAGGAGAGAGAGGGATCACTGGCCTAGAAGAGGAACAGGAGAGAGAGGGATCACTGGCCTAGAAGAGGAACAGGAGAGAGAGGGATCACTGGCCTAGAAGAGGACACAACAGGAGAGAGAGGGATCACTGGCCTAGAAGAGGACATAACAGGAGAGACAGGGATCACAGGCCTAGAAGAGGACACAACAGGAGAGAGAGGGATCACTGGCCTAGAAGAGGACACAACAGGAGAGAGAGGGATCACTGGCCTAGAAGAGGACATAACAGGAGAGACAGGGATCACAGGCCTAGAAGAGGACACAACAGGAGAGAGAGGGATCACTGGCCTAGAAGAGGACACAACAGGAGAGAGAGGAAACTGGCCTAGAAGAGGACATAACAGGAGAGAGGGATCACTGGCCTAGAAGAGGACACAACAGGAGAGAGAGGGATCACTGGCCTAGAAGAGGAACAGGAGAGACAGGGATCACTGGCCTAGAAGAGGACACACCAGGAGAGACAGGGATCACTGGCCTAGAAGAGGACACAACAGGAGAGACAGGGATCACTGGCCTAGAAGAGGAACAGGAGAGACAGGGATCACTGGCCTAGAAGAGGAACAGGAGAGAGAGGGATCACTGGCCTAGAAGAGGAACAGGAGAGAGAGGGATCACTGGCCTAGAAGAAGACACAACAGGAGAGAGAGGGATCACTGGCCTAGAAGAGGACACAACAGGAGAGAGGGATCACTGGCCTAGAAGAGGACACAACAGGAGAGAGGGATCACTGGCCTAGAAGAGGACACAACAGGAGAGAGGGATCACTGGCCGAGAAGAGGAAACACCAGGAGAGAGAGGGATCACTGGCCTAGAAGAGGAACAGGAGAGAGAGGGATCACTGGCCTAGAAGAGGACACAACAGGAGAGAGGGATCACTGGCCTAGAAGAGGACACAACAGGAGAGAGAGGGATCACTGGCCTAGAAGAGGAAACACCAGGAGAGAGAGGGATCACTGGCCTAGAAGAGGAACAGGAGAGAGAGGGATCACTGGCCTAGAAGAGGACACAACAGGAGAGAAGGATCACTGGCCTAGAAGAGGACACAACAGGAGAGACAGGGATCACTGGCCTAGAAGAGGAACAGGAGAGAGAGGGATCACTGGCCTAGAAGAGGAACAGGAGAGAGAGGGATCACTGGCCTAGATGAGGACACAACAGGAGAGAGAGGGATCACTGGCCTAGAAGAGGAACAGGAGAGAGAGGGATCACTGGCCTAGAAGAGGAACAGGAGAGAGAGGGATCACTGGCCTAGAAGAGGACACAACAGGAGAGAGAGGGATCACTGGCCTAGAAGAGGACATAACAGGAGAGACAGGGATCACTGGCCTAGAAGAGGACACAACAGGAGAGAGGGATCACTGGCCTAGAAGAGGAACAGGAGAGACAGGGATCACTGGCCTAGAAGAGGACCAGGAGAGAGAGGATCACTGGCCTAGAAGAGGACATAACAGGAGAGACAGGGATCACTGGCCTAGAAGAGGACACAACAGGAGAGAGAGGGATCACTGGCCTAGAAGAGGAACAGGAGAGACAGGGATCACTGGCCTAGAAGAGGAACAGGAGAGAGAGGGATCACTGGCCTAGAAGAGGACACAACAGGAGAGAGGGGGATCACTGGCCTAGAAGAGGACATAACAGGAGAGAGAGGGATCACTGGCCTAGAAGAGGACACAACAGGAGAGAGGGATCACTGGCCTAGAAGAGGACACAACAGGAGAGAGAGGGATCACTGGCCTAGAAGAGGACACAACAGGAGAGAGAGGGATCACTGGCCTAGAAGAGGACACAACAGGAGAGAGGGATCACTGGCCTAGAAGAGGACACAACAGGAGAGAGAGGGATCACTGGCCTAGAAGAGGACACAACAGGAGAGAGAGGGATCACTGGCCTAGAAGAGGACACAACAGGAGAGAGAGGGATCACTGGCCTAGAAGAGGACATAACAGGAGAGAGAGGGATCACTGGCCTAGAAGAGGAACAGGAGAGAGAGGGATCACTGGCCTAGAAGAGGACATAACAGGAGAGAGAGGGATCACTGGCCTAGAAGAGGACACAACAGGAGAGAGAGGGATCACTGGCCGAGAAGAGGACATAACAGGAGAGAGAGGGATCACTGGCCTAGAAGAGGACATAACAGGAGAGAGAGGGATCACTGGCCGAGAAGAGGACATAACAGGAGAGAGAGGGATCACTGGCCTAGAAGAGGACATAACAGGAGAGAGAGGGATCACTGGCCTAGAAGAGGACATAACAGGAGAGAGAGGGATCACTGGCCTAGAAGACAAGAAAGATAAAAAAGAAGACAGAAGAGAGAGGCTTTAACTGTTGTCAGGAGGGAGTCTTGACAGGGATGAGTGTTAACTCTCTGAGAGGCTTTAACTGTTGTCAGGAGGGAGTCTTGACAGGGATGAGTGTTAACTCTCTGAGAGGCTTTAACTGTTGTCAGGAGGGAGTCTTGACAGGGATGAGTGTTAACTCTCTGAGAGGCTTTAACTGTTGTCAGGAGGGAGTCTTGACAGGGATGAGTGTTAACTCTCTGAGAGGCTTTAACTGTTGTCAGGAGGGAGTCTTGACAGGGATGAGTGTTAACTCTCTGAGAGGCTTTAACTGTTGTCAGGAGGGAGTCTTGACGGGGATGAGTGTTAACTCTCTGAGAGGCTTTAACTGTTGTCAGGAGGGAGTCTTGACAGGGATGAGTGTTAACTCTCTGAGAGGCTTTAACTGTTGTCAGGAGGGAGTCTTGACGGGGATGAGTGTTAACTCTCTGAGAGGCTTTAACTGTTGTCAGGAGGGAGTCTTGACGGGGATGAGTGTTAACTCAAATGCATCACACTCTATGGGGAATAGGGTGCTATAGGGCCCTGTTCAAATGCATCACACTCTATGGGGAATAGGGTTCTTCTATAGGGCCCTGTTCAAATGCATCACACTCTATGGGGAATAGGGTGCTATAGGGCCCTGGTCAAATGCATCACACTCTATAGGGAATAGGGTGCTATAGGGCCCTGTTCAACAGTAGTGCACTATATAGGGAATAGGGTGCTATAGGGCCCTGGTCAACAGTAGTGCACTATATAGGGGAATAGGGTGCTATAGGGCCCTGGTCAACAGTAGTGCACTATATAGGGGAATAGGGTGCTATAGGGCCCTGGTCAACAGTAGTGCACTATATAGGGGAATAGGGTTCTATAGGGGCCTGGTCAACAGTAGTGCACTATATAGGGGAATAGGGTGCTATAGGGCCCTGGTCAACAGTAGTGCACTATATAGGGGAATAGGGTGCTATAGGGCCCTGGTCAACAGTAGTGCACTATATAGGGGAATAGGGTTCTATAGGGGCCTGGTCAACAGTAGTGCACTATATAGGGGAATAGGGTGCTATAGGGCCCTGGTCAACAGTAGTGCACTATATAGGGGAATAGGGTTCTATAGGGGCCTGGTCAACAGCAGTGCACTCTATAGGGAATAGGGTGCTATAGGGCCCTGGTCAACAGTAGTGCACTATATAGGGAAATAGGGTTCTATAGGGCCTGGTCAACAGCAGTGCACTATATAGGGGAATAGGGTTCTATAGGGGCCTGGTCAACAGTAGTGCACTATATAGGGGAATAGGGTTCTATAGGGCCCTGGTCAACAGTAGTGCACTATATAGGGGAATAGGGTTCTATAGGGCCCTGGTCAACAGTAGTGCACTATATAGGGGAATAGGGTGCTATAGGGCCCTGGTCAACAGTAGTGCACTATATAGGGGAATAGGGTGCTATAGGGCCCTGGTCAACAGTAGTGCACTGAATAGGGTTCTATAGGGCCCTGGTCAACAGTAGTGCACTATATAGGGGAATAGGGTTCTATAGGGCCCTGGTCTAAAGCAGTGCACTATATAGGGGAATAGGGTTCTATAGGGCCCTGATCTAAAGTAGTGCACTATATAGGGGAATAGGGTTCTATAGGGCCCTGGTCTAAAGCAGTGCACTATATAGGGAATGGGTTGCCATTTGGGACGTAATCTAAGACTTCACACTCCTGATATTTATAGACAGACAACTTGTGTTGTGGCTCACTGCTGCTGGACTTCCTGTTCCTGCTGTGGGCGGGGGGGTCCGAGGATTGACGTGGGGAGCCCAATTCCCAACTCAGCAGGACTGCATCCTGGAGCGATGTTTGTCCAAATCTCTGGCCTCGTTCCGCTGGGCAGGACTGGAGCTGGGGGAGAGAGCCTGGGGTTGGTCTAGGTGAGAGGGGATGGGTCAGGCTGGGGGAGAGAGCCTGGGGTTGGTCTAGGTGAGAGGGGATGTGGCTGGGTCAGGCTGGGGGAGAGAGCCTGGGGTTGGTCTAGGTGAGAGGGGATGGGTCAGGCTGGGAGAGAGAGCCTGGGGTTGGTCTAGGTGAGAGGGGATGTGGCTGGATCAGGCTGGGAGAGAGCCTGGGGTTGGTCTAGGTGAGAGGGGATGTGGCTGGGTCAGGCTGGGAGAGAGAGCCTGGGGTTGGTCTAGGTGAGAGGGATGTGGCTGGATCAGGCTGGGAGAGAGCCTGGGGTTGGTCTAGGTGAGAGGGGATGGGTCAGACTGGGGGAGAGAGCCTGGGGTTGGTCTAGGTGAGAGGGGATGTGGCTGGGTCAGGCTGGGGAGAGAGCCTGGGGTTGGTCTAGGTGAGAGGGGATGGGTCAGGCTGGGGGAGAGAGCCTGGGGTTGGTCTAGGTGAGAGGGGATGTGGTTGGGTCAGGCTGGGGAGAGAGCCTGGGGTTGGTCTAGGTGAGAGGGGATGGGTCAGGCTGGGGAGAGAGCCTGGGGTTGGTCTAGGTGAGAGGGGATGTGGCTGGGTCAGGCTGGGGGAGAGAGCCTGGGGTTGGTCTAGGTGAGAGGGGATGTGGATGGGTCAGGCTGGGGGAGAGAGCCTGGGGTTGGTCTAGGTGAGAGGGGATGTGGCTGGGTCAGGCTGGGGGAGAGAGCCTGGGGTTGGTCTAGGTGAGAGGGGATGTGGCTGGGTCAGGCTGGGGAGAGAGCCTGGGGTTGGTCTAGCTGAGAGGGGATGTGGCTGGGTCAGGCTGGGGGAGAGAGTCTGGGGTTGGTCTAGGTGAGAGGGGATGTGGCTGGGTCAGGCTGGGAGAGAGCCTGGGGTTGGTCTAGGTGAGAGGGGATGTGGCTGGGTCAGGCTGGGGAGAGAGTCTGGGGTTGGTCTAGGTGAGAGGGGATGTGGCTGGGTCAGGCTGGGAGAGAGAGCCTGGGGTTGGTCTAGCTGAGAGGGGATGTGGATGGGTCAGGCTGGGGAGAGAGCCTGGGGTTGGTCCAGCTGAGAGGGGATGTGGCTGGGTCAGGCTGGGGAGAGAGCCTGGGGTTGGTCTAGGTGAGGGGGGATGTGGCTGGGTCAGGCTGGGGGAGAGAGCCTGGGGTTGGTCTAGGTGAGAGGGGATGTGGCTGGGTCAGGCTGGGGGAGAGAGCCTGGGGTTGGTCTAGGTGAGAGGGGATGGGTCAGGCTGGGGGAGAGAGCCTGGGGTTGGTCTAGATGAGAGGGGATGGGTCAGGCTGGGGGAGAGAGCCTGGGGTTGGTCTAGCTGAGAGGGGATGTGGCTGGGTCAGGCTGGGGGAGAGAGCCTGGGGTTGGTCTAGGTGAGAGGGGATGTGGCTGGGTCAGCCTAGAATGGGACTGGTGATGGGTAATGGAGTCCTGCTGCAGCCTCCCTCTCTACCTCTCTCTACCTCCCTCTCTACCCCTCTCTCTCTCTACCTCTCTCTCCCTCTATCTCCCTCTCTACCTCCCTCTCTACCTCTCTCTCCCTCTATCTCCCTCTCTACCTCCCTCTCTACCTCTCTCTCTACCTCCCTCTCTCTCCATACCTCCCTCTCTACCCTCTCTCTCTCTACCTCCCTCTCCCTCTATCTCCCTCTCTACCTCCCTCTCTACCTCTCTCTACCTCCCTCTCTACCCCTCACTCTCTCTACCTCCCTCTATCTCCTTCTCTACCTCTCTCTCTACCTCTCTCTCGCTATACCTCCCTCTCTACCTCTCTCTCGCTATACCTCCCTCTCCCTCTGTATCACCCTCTCTACCTCCCTCTCTACCTCTCTCTACCTCCCTCTCTCTCTCTACCTCCCTCTCCCTCTATCTCCTTCTCTACCTCTCTCTCTACCTCCCTCTCTCTCTCTCGCTATACCTCCCTCTCTACCTCTCTCTCTCTCTACCTCCCTCTCCCTCTGTATCACCCTCTCTACCTCCCTCTATACCTCTCTCTACCTCCCTCTCTACCCCTCTCTCTCTCTACCTCCCTCTCCCTCTATCTCCTTCTCTACCTCTCTCTCTACCTCCCTCTCTCTCTCTCTCTATACCTCCCTCTCTACCTCTCTCTCTCTCTCTACCTCCCTCTCCCTCTCTACCTCTCCCTCTATCTCCCTCTCTACCTCCCTCTCTACCTCTCTCTCTACCTCCCTCTATCTCCTTCTCTACCTCTCTCTACCTCCCTCTCTCTCTATCTCCCTCTCTACCTCTCTCTCTACCTCCCTCTCTCTCTCTCTCTCTCTCTCTCTACCTCCCTCTCTCTCTCTCTCTCTCTCTACCTCCCTCTCTACTCTCTCTCTCTCTCTCTCTCTCTCTCTCTCTCTCTCTCTCCTCTCTCTCTCTCTCTCTCTCTCTCTCCTCTCTCTCTCTCTCTCTCTCTCTACCTCTCCCTCTCTCTACCTCTCCCTCTCTCTACCTCCCTCTCTACCCCTCTCCCTCTCTACCTCTCCCTCTCTCTACCTCTCTCTCTCTCTACCTCCCTCTCTACCTCTCTCTCTCTCTACCTCCCTCTCTACCTCTCTCTCTCTCTACCTCCCTCTCTACCCCTCTCCCTCTCTCCCTCTCCCTCTCTCTCCCTCCCTCTCTACCTCTCTCTCTCTCTCTCTCCCTCTCTACCTCTCTCTACCTCCCTCTCTACCTCTCTCTACCTCCCTCTCTACCTCTCTCTACCTCCCTCTATCTCCTTCTCTACCTCTCTCTCTATCTCCCTCTCTACCTCTCTCTACCTCCCTCTCTACCTACAGTTGAAGTCAGAAGTCATTAAAACTCATTTTTCAACCACTCCACAAATGTCTTGTTAACAAACTATAGTTTCGGCAAGTCGGTTAGGACATCTACTTTGTACATGACACAAGTAATTTTTCCAACAATTATTTACAGACAAATTATTTCACTTATAATTCCCTGTATCACAATTCCAGTGGGTCAGAAGTTTATATACACTAAGTTGACTGTGCCTTTAAACAGCTTGGAAAATTCCAGAAAAGTATGTCATTGCTTTAGAAGCTTCTGATAGGCTAATTGACATAATTTGAGTACATTGGAGGTGTACCTGTGGATGTATTTCAAGGCCTACCTTCAAACCCAGTGCCTCTTTGCTTGACATCATGGGAAAATCAAAATAAATCAGCCAAGACCTCAGATAAAAAAAATGTAGACCTCCACAAGTCTGGTTCGTCCTTGGGAGCAATTTCAAACGCCTGAAGGTACCGTGTCCATCTGTCCAAACAATAGTAAGCAAGTATAAACACCATGGGACCACGCAGCCGTCATACCGCTCAGGAAGGAGACGCATTCTGTCTCCTCGAGAAAAGTGCAAATCAATCTCAGAACAACAGCAAAGGACCTTGTGAAGATGCTGGAGGAAACAGGTACAAAAGTATCTATATCCACAGTAGAACGAGTCGTATATCGACATAACCTGAAAGGCCTCTCAGCAAGGAAGAAGCCACTGCTCCAAAACCGCCATAAAAAAGCCAGACTACGGTTTGCAACTGCACATGGAGACAAAGATCATACGTTTTGGAGAAATGTCCTCTGGTCTGATGAAACAAAAATATAACTGTTTGGCCATAATGACCATCGTTATGTTTGGAGGAAAAAGGGGGAGGCCTGCAAGCCCCAAAGAACACCATCCCAACCGTGAAGCACAGGGGTGACAGTGCTTTGCTGCAGGAGGGACTGATTGTCATGTTCTGACCATTGTTCTTGTGTGTTTTCCTTGTTTTAGTGTTGGTTAGGACGTGAGCTGGGTGGGCATTCTATGTTGTGTGTCTAGTTTGTCTATTTCTATGTTTGGCCTGATATGGTTCTCAATCAGAGGCAGGTGTTAGTCATTGTCTCTGATTGGGAACCATATTTAGGTAGCCTGTTTTGTGTTGTGTTTTGTGGGTGATTGTTCCTGTCTCTGTGTTTGTGGCACCAGATAGGACTGTTTTGTGTTGGGTTTTGTGGGTGATTGTTCCTGTCTTTGTGTTTGTGGCACCAGATAGGACTGTTTTGTGTTGGGTTTTGTGGGTGATTGTTCCTGTCTCTGTGTTTGTGGCACCAGATAGGACTGTTTTGTGTTGGGTTTTGTGGGTGATTGTTCCTGTCTCTGTGTTTGTGGCACCAGATAGGACTGTTTTGTGTGGGTTTTGTGGGTGATTGTTCCTGTCTCTGTGTTTGTGGCACCAGATAGGACTGTTTTGTGTTGGGTTTTGTGGGTGATTGTTCCTGTCTTTGTGTTTGTGGCACCAGATAGGACTGTTTTGTGTTGGGTTTTGTGGGTGATTGTTCCTGTCTCTGTGTTTGTGGCACCAGATAGGACTGTTTTGTGTTGGGTTTTGTGGGTGATTGTTCCTGTCTTTGTGTTTGTGGCACCAGATAGGACTGTTTTGTGTTGGGTTTTGTGGGTGATTGTTCCTGTCTTTGTGTTTGTGGCACCAGATAGGACTGTTTTGTGTTGGGTTTTGTGGGTGATTGCTCCTGTCTTTGTGTTTGTGGCACCAGATAGGACTGTTTTGTGTGGGTTTTGTGGGTGATTGTTCCTGTCTCTGTGTTTGTGGCACCAGATAGGACTGTTTTGTGTGGGTTTTGTGGGTGATTGTTCCTGTCTTTGTGTTTGTGGCACCAGATAGGACTGTTTTGTGTTGGGTTTTGTGGGTGATTGTTCCTGTCTCTGTGTTTGTGGCACCAGATAGGACTGTTTTGTGTGGGGTTTTGTGGGTGATTGTTCCGGTCTCTGTGTTTGTGGCACCAGATAGGACTGTTTTGTGTTGTGTTTGGTGGGTGATTGTTCCTGTCTTTGTGTTTGTGGCACCAGATAGGACTGTTTTGTGTTGGGTTTTGTGGGTGATTGTTCCGGTCTCTGTGTTTGTGGCACCAGATAGGACTGTTTTGTGTTTGGTTTTGTGGGTGATTGTTCCTGTCTTTGTGTTTGTGGCACCAGATAGGACTGTTTGGTGTTGGGTTTTGTGGGTGATTGTTCCTGTCTTTGTGTTTGTGGCACCAGATAGGACTGTGTTGTGTTGTGTTTTGTGGGTGATTGTTCCTGTCTTTGTGTTTGTGGCACCAGATAGGACTGTTTGGTGTTGGGTTTTGTGGGTGATTGTTCCTGTCTTTGTGTTTGTGGCACCAGATAGGACTGTTTGGTGTTGGGTTTTGTGGGTGATTGTTCCTGTCTTTGTGTTTGTGGCACCAGATAGGACTGTTTTGTGTTGGGTTTTGTGGGTGATTGTTCCTGTCTTTGTGTTTGTGGCACCAGATAGGACTGTTTGGTGTTGGGTTTTGTGGGTGATTGTTCCTGTCTTTGTGTTTGTTGCACCAGATAGGACTGTTTGGTGTTGGGTTTTGTGGGTGATTGTTCCTGTCTTTGTGTTTGTTGCACCAGATAGGACTGTTTGGTGTTGGGTTTTGTGGGTGATTGTTCCTGTCTTTGTGTTTGTGGCACCAGATAGGACTGTTTTGTGTTGGGTTTTGTGGGTGATTGCTCCTGTCTTTGTGTTTGTGACACCAGATAGGACTGTTTGGTGTTGGGTTTTGTGGGTGATTGTTCCTGTCTTTGTGTTTGTGGCACCAGATAGGACTGTTTTGTTTTTTTCACGTTTCTTGTTTTGTAGATTGTTGTATTTTCATCTTTATTAAAGACGTACAAAACTAACCTGCTGCATTTTGGTCCGCCTCTCTTTCCCCAGAAGAAAACCGTTGTGCACTTCACAAAATAGACGGCATCATGAGGAAAGAAAATGATGTGGATATATTGAAGCAACATCAGTCAGGAAGTTAAAGCTTGGTCGCAAATGGGTCTTCCAAATGGACAATTTTTATTTTATTTTACCTTTATTTAACCAGGCAAGTCAGTTAAGAACAAATTCTTATTTTCAATGACGGCCTGGGAACAGTGGGTTAACTGCCTGTTCAGGGGCAGAACGACAGATTTGTACCTTGTCAGCTCGGGGTTTGAACTCGCAACCTTCCGGTTACTAGTCCAACGCTCTAACCACTAGGCTACCCTGCCGCGACAATGACCCCAAGCATACGTCCAAAGTTGTGATAAAATGGCTTAAGGACAACAAAGTCAAGGTATTGGAGTGGCCATCACAAAGCCCTGACCTCAATCCTATAGAACATTTGTGGGCAGAACTGAAAAAGCGTGTGCGAGCAAGGAGGCCTACAAACCTGACTCAGTTACACCAGCTCTGTCAGGAGGAATGGGCCATAATTCACCCAACTTATTGTGGGTAGTTTGTGGAAGGCTTCCCGAAACGTTTGATCCAAGTTAAACACTTAAAGGCAATGCTACCAAATACTAATTGAGTGTATGTAAACTTCTGACCCACTGGGAATGTGATGAAAGAAATAAAAGCTGAAATAAATCATTCTCTACTATTATTCTGACATTTCACATTCTTAAAATAAAGTGGTGATCCTATCTGACCTAAAGCAGGGCATTTTTACTAAGATTAAATGTCAGGAATTGTGTAAAACTGAGTTCAAATGTATTTGGCCAAGGTGTATGTAAACTTGACTTCAACTGTATCCCCCTCTCTCTTTCTCTCTCCCTCCTCCTCTCACCACCTCTCTTTCTTGCTCTCCCTCTGGCTCACTCACTCCCTCTCTTTCTCTCTCTCTCTCTCTCACTCCCTCTCTTTCTCTCTCACTCACTCACTCACTCACTCACTCACTCACTCACTCACTCACTCACTCACTCTCACTCACTCCCTCTCTTTGTCTCTCTCTCTCTCAATCACTCTTTCTCTCTCTCTCTCTCTCTCACTCACTCCCTCTCTTTGTCTCTCTCTCACTCACTCCCTCTCTTTGTCTCTCTCTCGCTCACTCTCTCTCTTTCTCTCTCTCTCGCTCACTCTCTCTCTTTCTCTCTCTCTCACTCACTCCCTCTTTCTCTCTCTCTCACTCACTCCCTCTCTTTGTCTCTCTCTCGCTCACTCTCTCTCTTTCTCTCTCTCCCTTCCTCCCTCTCTGGCATCCTCTCTCTCCCTTCCTCCCTCTCTGGCAGCCTCTCTCTCTCTCTCTCTCTCTTTCTTGCTCTCCCTCTGGCTCACTCTCACTCACTCACTCTCTCTCTCTCTCTCTCTCTCTCCCTCTCTGGCAGCCTCTCTCTCTCTCTCTCTCTCTCTCTCTCCTCACTCCTCCCTCTCTGGCAGCCTCTCTCTCTCTCTCTCTCTCTCTCTCTCTCTCTCTCTCTCTCTCTCTCTCTCTCTCCCTTCCTCCCTCTCTGGCAGCCTCTCTCTCTCCCTTCCTCCCTCTCTGGCAGCCTCTCTCTCTCCCTCCCTCCCTCTCTGGCAGCCTCAATCTCTCTCTCTCTCTCCCTTCCTCCCTCTCTGTCAGCCTCTCTCTCTCCCTTCCTCCCTCTCTGGCAGCCTCTCTCTCTCCCTTCCTCCCTCTCTGTCAGCCTCTCTCTCTCTCCCTTCCTCTCTGGCAGTCTCTCTCTCCCCTTCCTCCCTCTCTGGCAGCCTCTCTCTCTCTCTCTCTCTCTCTCTCCTCTCTGGCAGCCTCTCTCTCTCTCCCTCCCTCCCTCTCTGTCAGCCTCTCTCTCTCTCCCTTCCTCCCTCTCTGGCAGCCTCTCTCTCTCTCCCTTCCTCCCTCTCTGGCAGCCTCTCTCTCTCTCCCTTCCTCCCCTCTCTGTCAGCCTCTCTCTCTCTCCCTCCCTCCCTCTCTGTCAGCCTCTCTCTCTCTCCCTTCCTCCCTCTCTGTCAGCCCCTCTCTCTCTCTCCCTTCCTCCCTCTCTGGCAGCCTCTCTCTCTCTCCCTCCCTCCCTCTCTGGCAGCCTCTCTCTCTCCCTTCCTCCCTCTCTGGCAGCCTCTCTCTCTCTCTCTCTCTCTCCCTCCCTCCCTCTCTGTCAGCCTCTCTCTCTCTCCCTTCCTCTCTGTCAGCCTCTCTCTCTCCCTTCCTCCCTCTCTGGCAGCCTCTCTCTCTCTCTCTCTCTCTCTCCCTCCCTCCCTCTCTGTCAGCCTCTCTCTCTCCCCTTCCTCTCTGGCAGCCTCTCTCTCCCTTCCTCCCTCTCTGGCAGCCTCTCTCTCTCTCTCTCTCCCTTCCTCCCTCTCTGGCAGCCTCTCTCTCTCTCCCTTCCTCCCCTCTCTGGCAGCCTCTCTCTCTCTCTCTCTCCCTCCCTCCCTCTCTGTCAGCCTCTCTCTCTCCCCTTCCTCTCTGTCAGCCTCTCCCTTCCTCCCTCTCTGGCAGCCTCTCTCTCTCTCTCTCTCCTCTCCCTCCCTCCCTCTCTGTCAGCCTCTCTCTCTCTCCCTTCCTCTCTGGCAGCCTCTCTCTCTCCCCTTCCTCCCTCTCTGGCAGCCTCTCTCTCTCCCTCCCTCCCTCTCTGGCAGCCTCTCTCGCTCCCTTCCTCCCTCTCTGGCAGCCTCTCTCTCTCTCTCTCTCCCTCCCTCTCTCTCTGGCAGCCTCTCTCTCTCTCTCTCTGGCAGCCTCTCTCTCTCTCTCCCTCCCTCTCTGGCAGCCTCTCTCTCTCTCCCTTCCTCTCTGGCAGCCTCTCTCTCTCTCTCTCCCTTCCTCTCTGGCATCCTCTCTCTCTCTCTCTCCCTTCCTCTCTGGCATCCTCTCCCTTCCTCCCTCTCTGGCAGCCTCTCTCTCTCTCTCTCCTCCCTCCCTCTCTGGCAGCCTCTCTCTCTCTCCCTTCCTCTCTGGCAGCCTCTCTCTCTCTCTCTCTGGCAGCCTCTCTCTCTCTCCCTTCCTCTCTGGCAGCCTCTCTCTCTCTCTCTCTGGCATCCTCTCTCTCTCCCTTCCTCTCTGGCAGCCTCTCTCTCTCTCTCTCTCTCTCTGGCATCCTCTCTCTCTCCCTTCCTCCCTCTCTGGCAGCCTCTCTCTCTCCCTCCCTCCCTCTCCTTTTACCTGCCTCTTTCTGTCATTGGAACCTACTGCTGGACAGTCACAGACCCACAGGATGTAACTCAGTAATAACACACACAGGTAGAGACTGAGTTATAGAAAACATAGTCATGTTTATTCATGTTTCACCACACAGATGGACGGACGGACAGACAGACAGACAGATGGGCTGTGAGTCCTGATCTGTTGGCGAGGGTAGAGTCAAAGGGATAGCATCTGTAAGCTCTGCTCTGGGGTCAGTTCTCAGTGTCAGATGAATAGAGGACAGAGTCTTTAAGCGCTGCTCTGGGGTCAGTTCTCAGTGTGTTTAACAGAACACTGTACTGTAATGGAGCAGGCTGGAGGTCAGGACAGCACCGGAGATTTACCCAATCAACTAAACATCCAGAAGTACAGAGTAAAAGACAGACAGAACATAGTACAGGCAGTATAGTCCGTTTACACCAGCCATCTAATAGGTCGCTAACAGAACTCCTACCATCCAACAGACTCTTCACTAGAACTCATGTTTTGTCACGTTGACTTCAGTCCTACATGGGATGGGGCTGGGGGGGCTCAGGGTCACGTATCCCTTAGCTGTCCTTAAATGTGCTATGTTTGGCACATTCTCCTCATTAAATAGCTGGGAACTCTAAAGAAGAAGAAAACAACATTCCTTGTCCAGGAAATGCATTTGGATTCAGCACTGGAGGTTGTATGTGTCTCTAAACACCAAGTGGTTAGAAGCAGCCAGAGTGACATTGGGTTGGCATGGTAACAGCAGGGCACTCCAATGTCCTCCAAACCAACAGAAACCATGTGACAGAATATCCAATGGGTTCTAGAATCTACTACAGCGTCAACACTGGATGTAGGAGATCCTCTGTGTGTGGGTACAGTTTCAGACCTGTCCAGGTGTATCGTGGGTATTAAAGTGTATCGGTGGGTATTAAAGTGTATCAGTGGGTATTAAAGTGTATCGGAGGGTATTAAAGTGTATCGTGGGTATTAAAGTGTATCAGTGGGTATTAAAGTGTATCGGTGGGTATTAAAGTGTATCGGTGGATATTAAAGTGTATCGGTGGATATTAAAGTGTATCAGTGGGTATTAAAGTGTATCGGTGGGTATTAAAGTGTATCGGTGGGTATTAAAGTGTATCGTGGGTATTAAAGTGTATCGTGGGTATTAAAGGGTATTAAAGTGTATCGTGGGTATTAAAGTGTATCAGTGGGTATTAAAGTGTATCGGTGGGTATTAAAGTGTATCGGTGGGTATTAAAGTGTATCGGGTGGGTATTAAAAGTGTATCGGTGGGTATTAAAGTGTATCGGTGGGTATTAAAGTGTATCGTGGGTATTAAAGTGTATCGTGGGTATTAAAGTGTATCGTGGGTATTAAAGTGTATCAGTGGGTATTAAAGTGTATCAGTGGGTATCGTGGGTATTAAAGTGTATCGGTGGGTATTAAAGTGTATCGGTGGGTATTAAAGTGTATCAGTGGATATTAAAGTGTATCGGAGGGTATTAAAGTGTATCGGAGGGTATTAAAGTGTATCGGAGGGTATTAAAGTGTATCGGTGGGTATTAAAGTGTATCGGTGGGTATTAAAGTGTATCAGTGGGTATTAAAGTGTATCGGAGGGTATTAAAGTGTATGTGTTTATGACTGTGTAATAAATTGTACTGGTGTGTGTTGTAGAAAGGCAGGGTGTAGGTCTGTGGGAGAACTCGTATCTGTAATGGTGTGGGTGGTGTAGGTCTGTGGGAGAACTCGTATCTGTAATGGTGTGGGTGGTATAGGTCTGTGGGAGAACTCGTATCTGTAATAGTGTGGGTGGTATAGGTCTGTGGGAGAACTCGTATCTGTAATGGTGTGGGTGGTGTAGGTCTGTGGGAGAACTCCTATCTGTAATGGTGTGGGTGGTGTAGGTCTGTGGGAGAACTCCTATCTGTAATGGTGTGGGTGGCCAATTCTTCTCCAGCTGTTATCACAGGAGAACAATGCAATGATGATGTTCCACTCTACAGGTAATTGGTTCTAACCCCCTCTCTGTTCCACTCTACAGGTAATTGGTTCTAACCCCCTCTCTTTTCCACTCTATAGGCCATTGGTTCTAACCCCCTCTGTTCCGCTCTATAGGTCATTGGTTCTAACCCTCTCTCTTTCCACTCTATAGGCCATTGGTTCTAACCCCTCTCTGTTCCACTCTATAGGTCATTGGTTCTAACCCCTCTCTGTTCCACTCTATAGGTCATTGGTTCTAACCCCCTCTCTGTTCCACTCTATAGGTCATTGGTTCTAACCCCCTCTCTGTTCCACTCTATAGGCCATTGGTTCTAACCCCCTCTCTGTTCCACTCTATAGGTCATTGGTTCTAACCCCCTCTCTGTTCCACTCTATAGGTCATTGGTTCTAACCCCCTCTCTGTTCCACTCTATAGGTCATTGGTTCTAACCCCCTCTCTGTTCCACTCTATAGGTCATTGGTTCTAACCCCCTCTCTTTTCCACCCTATAGGGAATTGGTTCTAACCCCCTCTTTGTTCTACCCTATAGGTAATTGGTTCTAACCCCATCTGTTTCCACCCCCGGGTCTCTGCTGTCAGTCAGCTTCTTATAATCCCTTCTCTGTTCCACTCTATAGGTCATTGGTTCTAACCCCCTCTCTGTTCCATAATATAGGCCAGTGGTTCCACCCTTCTGATATTTCCCTGTTGTCTGAATGGCCCCTTCCTCTCCCCTCCTTCCTCTGCTGGTGTAAAGGAGCTCCATGGTCAGGTTGTTAAAGGTCTATATTTGGGTCAGATGGTTTCTAGTGGTGCCCGTACAGCTGTATAATCCTACTGGAGTTGGAGAATCTATGAAACTCCTTATTAAATATAACCTCTGGTTTAAACTCTCATTCCTTACTTGGTCAGCCTGTCAATCCCCTCCCTGCATCAAAGCTTTAGTAACTTTGTTAACTCTGTTAGCTGCCTGAGTTGGTCTGGTTTAGCTGTCTAGTTTAGCTGTCTAGCTGGTTTAGCTGTGTATGAATGTTATGAGATGGTTGTATGAATGTTAGGAGATGGTTGTATGGATGTTATGAGAAGGTTGTATGAATGTTAGGAGATGGTTGTATGGATGTTATGAGAAGGTTGTATGAATGTTAGGAGAAGGTTGTATGAATGTTAGGAGAAGGTTGTATGGATGTTATGAGAAGGTTGTATGGATGTTATGAGAAGGTTGTATGAATGTTAGAAGGTTGTATGAATGTTAGGAGAAGGTTGTATGGATGTTATGAGAAGGTTGTATGAATGTTAGGAGATGGTTGTATGAATGTTATGAGATGGTTGTATGAATGTTAGGAGATGGTTGTATGGATGTTATGAGAAGGTTGTATGAATGTTAGGAGATGGTTGTATGAATGTTAGGAGAAGGTTGTATGGATGTTATGAGAAGGTTGTATGGATGTTATGAGAAGGTTGTATGGATGTTATGAGAAGGTTGTATGGATGTTAGGAGAAGGTTGTATGAATGTTAGGAGATGGTTGAATGAATGTTCAGTGATGGTTGTATGGATGTTATGAGGGGCCTCCCGAGTGGTGGTCTCAGGCTGTGCCACTAGAGATCCTGGTTTGAGTCCAGGCTCTATCGCAGCGACCGGGAGACCCATGAGACGGCGCACAATTGGCCCAGTGTCGTCCAGGTTAGGGGAGTGCTCTTGTCCCATTCCACACTAGCTACTCCTGTGGTGTACTCACTCGCCAGGTGTACGGTGTTTGCTCCCACACATTGGTGTGGCTGGCTTCCGGCTTAAGCGGGCATTGTGTCAAGAAGCAGTGCGGCTTGGCTGGGTTGTATTTCGGAGGACGCACGGCTCTCGACCTTCGACCTCGAGTCCCGTAAGGGAGTTGCAGCGATGGGACAAGACTGTAACTATCAGTTGGATACCACGAAATTGGGGAGAAAAAGGGGTAAAAATTAAAAGTAAATTATGTTCTGTGATGGTTGTATGAATGTTCTGTGATGGTTGTGTGAATGTTCTGTGATGGTTGTATGAATGTTCTGTGATGGTTGTGTGAATGTTCTGTGGTGGTTGTATGAATGTTCTGTGATGGTTGTATGAATGTTCTGTGATGGTTGTATGAATGTTCTGTGATGGTTGTATGAATGTTCTGTGATGGTTGTATGAATGTTCTGTGATGGTTGTGTGAATGTTCTGTGATGGTTGTATGAATGTTCTGTGATGGTTGTATGAATGTTCTGTGATGGTTGTATGAATGTTCTGTGATGGTTGTGTGGAGGTTCTGTGATGGTTGTGTGGAGGTTCCTCCCAATACATTGAGGTTGACAGGTCTTCTCAGTGTTCTCTGACCCTGAGGTAGTGTTAGGGGTCAGGGTTAGGTAGGGTTACTGAGGTAGTGATAGGGGTCGGGGTTAGGTAGGGTTACTGAGGTAGTGTTAGGGGTCAGGGTTAGGTAGGGTTAGTGAGGTAGGGTTAGGGGTCAGGGTTAGGTAGGGTTACTGAGGTAGTGTTAGGGGTCAGGGTTAGGTAGGGTTACTGAGGTAGTGATAGGGGTCAGGGTTAGGTAGGGTTACTGAGGTAGTGTTAGGGGTCAGGGTTAGGTAGGGTTACTGAGGTAGTGTTAGGGGTCGGGGTTAGGTAGGGTTACTGAGGTAGGGTTAGGGGTCAGGGTTAGGTAGGGTTAGTGAGGTAGTGTTAGGGGTCGGGGTTAGGTAGGGTTAGTGAGATGGGGTCAGGGTTAGGTAGGGTTAGGGTCGGGGTTAGGTAGGGTTACTGAGGTAGGGTTAGGGGTCAGGGTTAGGTAGGGTTACTGAGGTAGTGATAGGGGTCAGGGTTAGGTAGGGTTAGTGAGATGGGGTCAGGGTTAGGTAGGGTTAGGGGTCGGGGTTAGGTAGGGTTACTGAGGTAGGGTTAGGGGTCAGGGTTAGGTAGGGTTACTGAGGTAGTGTTAGGGGTCAGGGTTAGGTAGGGTTAGTGAGGTAGGGTTAGGGGTCAGGATTAGGTAGGTTAGTGAGGTGGGGTCAGGGTTAGGTAGGGTTGGGGGTCAGGGTTAGGTAGGGTTACTGAGGTAGGGTTACGGGTCAGGGTTAGGTAGGGTTAGTGAAGTAGGGTTAGGGGTCTGGGTTGTTTGTTTGGTAGGGTTAGTTTGATAGACAGGTGTCAGATTTAGTGTCTGAGCCTGAACCAACTGACCTCTAAACTCTAACCTCTGACCTGGAAGTCTTATGAATAGCTCTCTGGCATTGCTGTCTGACCTCGTACCCGACAGGAAGTCTGAGGTCTTACGCAAAACACAACTCTGTCCTCCAGACTTCCAAATGACATCAATGCATGATTTAGGTAAAAGCCCACCCGACAGATAGTGATCTGAAGCTGGGATTGGCCTGACGGGGTAGCTTAGGGGTTTCAATCCTAGCTCTGCACATATGAACATATCCTTAGGCAGCTTTCCACTCCCTGAGACACCATGTCATTAGCTATGACACAGTCTGATGTGAGCCTGATACCTGCTACCTACCTGCTAACCTGCCTCAACACCTCAACCTACCTGCTGCTTGCCCTCGACATCACAGAGCTCTATCAGGTTCTACTGGGTTCACTCGGGTTCTACTAGATTCTACCAGGTTCTGAGGTTCTACCAGGTTCTACTAGGGTCTATCATACTGTTCCACTGTTCTCAGGGCGGGGTATCACCAAACATAGAGGTGAGCATTCACCAGGGTTAGAAGTTGGCTTTAAGCTTAGAGAGTGGAGGTGGCTTTAGGCTTAGAGAGTGGAGGTGGCTTTAGGCTTAGAGAGTGGAGGTGGCTTTAGGCTTAGAGAGTGGAGGTGGCTTTAGGCTTAGAGAGTGGAGGTGGCTTTAGGCTTAGAGAGTGGAGGTGGCTTTAGGCTTAGAGAGTGGAGGTGTCTTTAGGCTTAGAGAGTGGAGGTGTCTTTAGGCTTAGAGAGTGGAGGTGGCTTTAGGCTTAGAGAGTGGAGGTGTCTTTAGGCTTATAGAGTGGAGGTGTCTTTAGGCTTAGAGAGTGGAGGTGTCTTTAGGCTTAGAGAGTGGAGGTGTCTTTAGGCTTAGAGAGTGGAGGTGTCTTTAGGCTTATAGAGTGGTGGCTTTAGGATTAGAGAGTGGAGGTGTCTTTAGGCTTAGAGAGTGGAGGTGTCTTTAGGCTTATAGAGTGGTGGCTTTAGGATTAGACGTTGGGTTTCGGGTTAGAGAGTGGAGGTGGCTTCAGGCTTAGAGAGTGGAGGTGGCTTTAGGCTTAGAGAGTGGAGGTGGCTTTAGGCTTAGAGAGTGGAGGTGGCTTTAGGCTTAGAGAGTGGAGGTGGCTTCAGGCTTAGAGAGTGGAGTGGAGGTGAGTGGAGGTGGCTTTAGGCTTATAGTGGAGTGGAGGTGTCTTTAGGCTTAGAGAGTGGAGGTGTCTTTAGGCTTAGAGAGTGGTGGCTTTAGGATTAGAGAGTGGAGGTGGCTTTAGGCTTATAGAGTGTTGGCTTTAGGATTAGAGAGTGGAGGTGTCTTTAGGCTTATAGAGTGGTGGCTTTAGGATTAGAGAGTGGAGGTGTCTTTAGGCTTATAGAGTGGTGGCTTTAGGATTAGAGAGTGGAGGTGTCTTTAGGCTTATAGAGTGGTGGCTTTAGGCTTAGAGAGTGGAGGTGTCTTTAGGCTTAGAGAGTGGAGGTGTCTTTAGGCTTAGAGAGTGGAGGTGGCTTTAGGCTTAGAGAGTGGAGGTGTCTTTAGGCTTAGAGAGTGGAGGTGGCTTTAGGCTTAGAGAGTGGAGGTGTCTTTAGGCTTATAGAGTGGTGGTGGCTTTAGGCTTAGAGA
Organism: Oncorhynchus keta; assembly: GCF_023373465.1. Lineage (NCBI taxonomy): Eukaryota > Metazoa > Chordata > Actinopteri > Salmoniformes > Salmonidae > Oncorhynchus > Oncorhynchus keta. The sequence goes on along the minus strand of NW_026287554.1, from coordinate 108,728 downwards.
GTGGAGGTAGCTTTAGGCTTAGAGAGTGGAGGTGGCTTCAGGCTTAGAGAGTGGAGGTGTCTTTAGGCTTATAGAGTGGTGGCTTTAGGCTTAGAGAGTGGTGGCTTTAGGCTTAGAGAGTGGAGGTGTCTTTAGGCTTAGAGAGTGGTGGCTTTAGGATTAGAGAGTGGAGGTGTCTTTAGGCTTATAGAGTGGAGGTGTCTTTAGGCTTATAGAGTGGTGGCTTTAGGATTAGAGAGTGGAGGTGGCTTTAGGCTTAGAGAGTGGAGGTGGCTTTAGGCTTAGAGAGTGGAGGTGTCTTTAGGCTTAGAGAGTGGAGGTGGCTTTAGGCTTAGAGAGTGGAGGTAGCTTTAGGCTTAGAGAGTGGTGGCTTTAGGATTAGAGAGTGGAGGTGTCTTTAGGCTTATAGAGTGGTGGCTTTAGGATTAGAGAGTGGAGGTGTCTTTAGGCTTATAGAGTGGAGGTGTCTTTAGGCTTATAGAGTGGAGGTGTCTTTAGGCTTATAGAGTGGAGGTGTCTTTAGGCTTATAGAGTGGTGGCTTTAGGATTAGAGAGTGGAGGTGGCTTTAGGCTTATAGAGTGGTGGCTTTAGGATTAGAGAGTGGAGGTGGCTTTAGGCTTATAGAGTGGTGTCTTTAGGCTTAGAGAGTGGAGGTGTCTTTAGGCTTAGAGAGTGGAGGTGTCTTTAGGCTTATAGAGTGGAGGTGTCTTTAGGCTTATAGAGTGGTGGCTTTAGGATTAGAGAGTGGAGGTGTCTTTAGGATTAGAGAGTGGAGGTGGCTTTAGGCTTAGAGAGTGGGGGTGTCTTTAGGCTTAGAGAGTGGAGGTGTCTTTAGGCTTAGAGAGTGGAGGTGTCTTTAGGCTTATAGAGTGGAGGTGTCTTTAGGCTTATAGAGTGGTGGCTTTAGGCTTAGAGAGTGGTGGCTTTAGGCTTAGAGAGTGGAGGTGGCTTTAGGCTTAGAGAGTGGTGGCTTTAGGCTTAGAGAGTGGAGGTGGCTTTAGGCTTAGAGAGTGGAGGTGGCTTTAGGCTTAGAGAGTGGAGGTGGCTTTAGGCTTAGAGAGTGGAGGTGGCTTTAGGCTTATAGAGTGGAGGTGGCTTTAGGCTTAGAGAGTGGAGGTGGCTTTAGGCTTATAGAGTGGAGGTGGCTTTAGGCTTAGAGAGTGGAGGTGGCTTTAGGCTTAGAGAGTGGTGGCTTTAGGCTTAGAGAGTGGAGGTGGCTTTAGGCTTAGAGAGTGGAGGTGGCTTTAGGCTTAGAGAGTGGAGGTGGCTTTAGGCTTAGAGAGTGGAGGTGGCTTTAGGCTTAGAGAGTGGAGGTGGCTTTAGGCTTAGAGAGTGGAGGTGGCTTTAGGCTTAGAGAGTGGAGGTGGCTTTAGGCTTAGAGAGTGGAGGTGGCTTTAGGCTTAGAGAGTGGAGGTGGCTTTAGGCTTAGAGAGTGGTGGCTTTAGGCTTAGAGAGTGGAGGTGGCTTTAGGCTTAGAGAGTGGAGGTGTCTTTAGGCTTATAGAGTGGTGTCTTTAGGCTTAGAGAGTGGAGGTGTCTTTAGGCTTATAGAGTGGTGTCTTTAGGCTTATAGAGTGGAGGTGTCTTTAGGCTTAGAGAGTGGAGGTGGCTTTAGGATTAGAGAGTGGAGGTGGCTTTAGGATTAGAGAGTGGAGGTGGCTTTAGGATTAGAGAGTGGAGGTGGCTTTAGGATTAGAGAGTGGAGGTGTCTTTAGGCTTAGAGAGTGGAGGTGGCTTTAGGATTAGAGAGTGGAGGTGGCTTTAGGATTAGAGAGTGGAGGTGGCTTTAGGCTTAGAGAGTGGAGGTGTCTTTAGGCTTATAGAGTGGTGGCTTTAGGATTAGACGTTGGGTTTCGGGTTAGAGAGTGGAGACGGTCAGACAGGATCAGATTAACAGGGAGAGGAGGGGGCTGAGAGACTCGTATGTCAGCAGGTCTGTCAAATACCCGTACATGTTCGTGGTTTGTCCATACAGCCAGACAGTACATATTTAGTCCACAATAACATTTGGACCAGATTTCTGTTTTCAACAGTCAGAGCAGTGATGTCATAGCATGAGCTGAATGACAGTGTAGATCCCCTACTGGTGATGTCATATCCCCTAGTGATCTTCTTTTTCATCTGCTGCCCTAGGTATATCAACAAGGCACGTTGTCTCTTCATACTAGGCTGTACTGTCCAGCCCCATGGTAGAGTATCTCCATGCTAGGCTGTACTGTCCAGCCCAATGGTAGAGTCTCTCCATGCTAGGCTGTACTGTCCAGCCCAATGGTAGAGTCTCTCCATGCTAGGCTGTACTGTCCAGCCCCAATGGTAGAGTCTCTCCATGCTAGGCTGTACTGTCCAGCCCAATGGTAGAGTCTCTCCATGCTAGGCTGTACTGTCCAGCCCAATGGTAGAGTCTCTCCATGCTAGGCTGTACTGTCCAGCCCAATGGTAGAGTCTCTCCATGCTAGGCTGTACTGTCCAGCCCAATGGTAGAGTCTCTCCATGCTAGGCTGTACTGTCCAGCCCCATGGTAGAGTCTCTCCATGCTAGGCTGTACTGTCCAGCTCCATGGTCTGAGTCTGAAGATGCTAGGCTGTACTGTCCAGCCCAATGGTAGAGTCTCTCCATGCTAGGCTGTACTGTCCAGCCCAATGGTAGAGTCTCTCCATGCTAGGCTGTACTGTCCAGCTCCATGGTCTGAGTCTGAAGATGCTAGGCTGTACTGTCCAGCCCAATGGTAGAGTCTCTCCATGCTAGGCTGTACTGTCCAGCCCAATGGTAGAGTCTCTCCATGCTAGGCTGTACTGTCCAGCTCCATGGTAGAGTCTCTCCATGCAGGCTGTACTGTCCAGCCCCATGGTAGAGTCTCTCCATGCAGGCTGTACTGTCCAGCTCCATGGTAGAGTCTCTCCATGCTAGGCTGTACTGTCCAGCTCCATGGTAGAGTCTCTCCATGCAGGCTGTACTGTCCAGCCCCATGGTAGAGTCTCTCCATGCAGGCTGTACTGTCCAGCCCCATGGTAGAGTCTCTCCATACTAGGCTGTACTGTCCAGCCCCATGGTAGAGTCTCTCCATACTAGGCTGTACTGTCCAGCCCCATGGTAGAGTCTCTCCATGCTAGGCTGTACTGTCCAGCCCCATGGTAGTGTCTCTCCATGCTAGGCTATACTGTCCAGCGCAATGGTAGAGTCTCTCCATGCTAGGCTGTACTGTCCAGCCCCATGGTAGAGTCTCTCTATGCAGGCTGTACTGTCCAGCCCCATGGTCTGAGTCTGAAGATGCTAGGCTGTACTGTCCAGCCCAATGGTAGAGTCTCTCCATGCTAGGCTGTACTGTCCAGCCCCATGGTCTGAGTCTGAAGATGGTGTACTGTCCAGCCCCATCTCTCCATGCTAGGCTGTACTGTCCAGCCCCATGGTAGAGTCTCTCCATGCAGGCTGTACTGTCCAGCCCCATGGTAGAGTCTCTCCATGCAGGCTGTACTGTCCAGCCCAATGGTAGAGTCTCTCCATGCAGGCTGTACTGTCCAGCTCCATGGTAGAGTCTCTCCATGCAGGCTGTACTGTCCAGCTCCATGGTAGAGTCTCTCCATGCTAGGCTGTACTGTCCAGCCCATGGTAGAGTCTCTCCATGCAGGCTGTACTGTCCAGCTCCATGGTAGAGTCTCTCCATGCTAGGCTGTACTGTCCAGCCCATGGTAGAGTCTCTCCATGGGCTGAGTCCAGCCCCATGGTAGAGTCTCCATGCAGGCTGTACTGTCCAGCCCATGGTAGAGTCTCTCCATGCTAGGCTGTACTGTCCAGCCCCATGGTAGAGTCTCTCCATACTAGGCTGTACTGTCCAGCCCCATGGTAGAGTCTCTCCATGCTAGGCTGTACTGTCCAGCCCCATGGTAGTGTCTCTCCATGCTAGGCTCTGTCCAGCTCCATGGTAGAGTCTCCCATGCTAGGCTGTACTGTCCAGCCCCATGGTAGAGTCTCTCCATGCAGGCTGTACTGTCCAGCCCCATGGTCTGAGTCTGAAGATGCTAGGCTGTACTGTCCAGCCCAATGGTAGAGTCTCTCCATGCAGGCTGTACTGTCCAGCCCCATGGTCTGAGTCTGAAGATGCTAGGCTGTACTGTCCAGCCCCATGGTAGAGTCTCTCCATGCTAGGCTGTACTGTCCAGCCCCATGGTAGAGTCTCTCCATGCAGGCTGTACTGTCCAGCTCCATGGTAGAGTCTCTCCATGCAGGCTGTACTGTCCAGCCCAATGGTAGAGTCTCTCCATGCAGGCTGTACTGTCCAGCCCCATGGTAGAGTCTCCCATGGGCTGTACTGTCCAGCTCCATGGTAGAGTCTCTCCATGCTAGGCTGTACTGTCCAGCCCCATGGTAGAGTCTCTCCATGCAGGCTGTACTGTCCAGCCCCATGGTAGAGTCTCTCCATGCAGGCTGTACTGTCCAGCCCCATGGTAGAGTCTGTACTGTACTGTCAGCCCATGGTCTGAGTCTGAAGATGCTAGGCTGTACTGTCCAGCTCCATGGTAGAGTCTCTCCATGCAGGCTGTACTGTCCAGCTCCATGGTAGAGTCTCTCCATGCAGGCTGTACTGTCCAGCTCCATGGTCTGAGTCTGAAGATGCTAGGCTGTACTGTCCAGCTCCATGGTAGAGTCTCTCCATGCAGGCTGTACTGTCCAGCCCCATGGTAGAGTCTCTCCATGCAGGCTGTACTGTCCAGCTCCATGGTAGAGTCTCTCCATGCAGGCTGTACTGTCCAGCCCCATGGTAGAGTCTCCCATGCAGGCTGTACTGTCCAGCTCCATGGTAGAGTCTCTCCATGCAGGCTGTACTGTCCAGCTCCATGGTCTGAGTCTGAATGCTAGGCTGTACTGTCCAGCTCCATGGTAGAGTCTCTCCATGCAGGCTGTACTGTCCAGCCCCATGGTAGAGTCTCTCCATGCAGGCTGTACTGTCCAGCTCCATGGTCTGAGTCTGAAGATGCTAGGCTGTACTGTCCAGCTCCATGGTAGAGTCTCTCCATGCAGGCTGTACTGTCCAGCCCCATGGTAGAGTCTCTCCATGCAGGCTGTACTGTCCAGCTCCATGGTAGAGTCTCTCCATGCAGGCTGTACTGTCCAGCCCCATGGTAGAGTCTCTCCATGATAGGCTGTACTGTCCAGCCCCATGGTCTGAGTCTGAAGATGCTAGGCTGTACTGTCCAGCCCCATGGTAGAGTCTCTCCATGCAGGCTGTACTGTCCAGCCCCATGGTGGAGTCTCTCCATGCAGGCTGTACTGTCCAGCCCCATGGTAGAGTCTCTCCATGCAGGCTGTACTGTCCAGCTCCATGGTAGAGTCTCTCCATGCAGGCTGTATTGTCCAGCTCCATGGTCTGAGTCTGAAGATGCTCGGCTGTGTGGTGGCTGTGGAGCCACATGTTAGGAGTTCTTGGTTTATTTTTTATTTTATTTTTTCCTTTGATGATGACTTCAATAAATAACAAATATATTTATATATCATATATAGCCATGTAGAAACTACATGTATTTCACATAACTTAAATAATAATTTATATGTACAGCCCCCCTTCACAATAAGGAAATATATTCCATAATGTCTATGGTCGGGTTGTGTGTTTACGTCCTGCGGTGTTTCCGTGACAACGCACAGACACAGGAAGTGTCTATCCGTATCCAGCGCCAGCCCACAGAGGTACGGTCCTGCGTCAGAGCTCTGACGTACGTCTGAGAGGTCTTACACTGCGAGTTCCAGTGTTTGTCATCGATGCCGCGACAGCCGCTCTTAAAAGGTTTGGCAGTCCGACACTTGGTCTCATAGAAGTACTGCTTAACAAAGTTGCTTTCGGCGGTTCCCATCTTTATCTGATCCAGGACGGTGACCTGACGACCCCTGATGTCCACCGCATTCGTCTTGTCTGTCACCCACTGTGATTGGCTGTCACAGACGGAGTACTCCCCGCGGTAACTCTTGTGTTCTGCGTATCTCTTCCTGCGGGTCTTGTTGGTTCTGTCAGAGCTGCCCACGTAGTCATCTATAGAGTAGAGCGGAGGAGGCTGCAGGGGCGCCCGCTCACTCAGCAGGACCCGGGGAGAGTTGTAGTGTTTCTGCTGCCCCAGCAGGTCAGACGACCTGGGCTGGTACAGCGAGCTGCGCCTCTCCAGGAATCTACTGTTGTCCAGAGGGGTGTCAATGGCGAGCAGGCCCAACGGTGGCAATGTGTGCTGGGCCTGCCTGTCCTGGCCCTCACCCTGCCTCCCCCGGCCACGGGTCAGGTCCGCCTGCAGCAGCTGGATGATGAGGGAGTTGATGGGGTCCTGGGTGGGCGGGGGCTGCTGGCGCTCCATGTGCGTTGCCTGGATACCGTAGAGGTACGCTAGGAACAACACATACAGCAACATGGACATCACTAGATTCACCTGTAAGATCTGTGGAGTAGAGGAGACAGGATATCAGTTATTAATCACCTATAATCAATAATTACACCACTAGATTCACCTGTCAGATCTGTGGAGTAGAGGAGACAGGATATCAGTTATTAATCACCTATAATCAATAATTACACCACTAGATTCACCTGTCAGATCTGTGGAGTAGAGGAGACAGAATATCAGTTATTAATCACCTATAATCAATAATTACACCACTAGATTCACCTGTAAGATCTGTGGAGTAGAGGAGACAGGATATCAGTTATTAATCACCTATAATCAATAATTACACCACTAGATTCACCTGTCAGATCTGTGGAGTAGAGGAGACAGAATATCAGTTATTAATCACCTATAATCAATAACTACACCACTTGATTCAGTTACTAATTCAGATCAGTTATAATTTATTAATCACCTGGAGCATTATCAACATTTTATATTCTGAATCCAGAATCATGCCAAAATGCTAATAGAATTAGTCCTGGAACATTATGAATGTTGTTTTATGCTCTGAATCTAGAATCATGCCAAAATGCTAATAGAATTAGTCCTGGAACATTATGAATGTTGTTTTATGCTCTGAATCTAGAATCATGCCAAAATGCTAATAGAATTAGTCCTGGAACATTATGAATGTTGTTTTATTTCTGAATCTAGAATCATGCCAAAATGCTAATAGAATTAGTCCTGGAACATTATGAATGTTGTTTTATATTCTGAATCTAGAATCATGCCAAAATACTAATAGAATTAGTCCTGGAACATTATGAATGTTGTTTTATGTTCTGAATCTAGAATCATGCCAAAATACTAATAGAATTAGTCCTGGAACATTATGAATGTTGTTTTATGCTCTGAATCTAGAATCATGCCAAAATACTAATAGAATTAGTCCTGGAACATTATGAATGTTGTTTTATGTTCTGAATCTAGAATCATGCCAAAATGCTGACATTCTACCCGTCCCGGACCTGCTGTTTTCGACTCTCTCACTACCGCACCTGCTGTCTCTAACTTTGAATGATCGCCTATGAAAGGCCGACTGACATTTACTCCTGAGGTGCTGACCTGTTGCACCCTCTACAATCACTGTCATTATTATTATTATTTGACCCTGCTGGTCATCTATGAACGTTTGAATATTTTGGACATGTTCTGTTATAATCTCAACCCGACATAGCCAGAAGAGGACTGGCATTCCCTCTCCCCTCTCTAGGGAGTTTTTCCTAGCCACCGTGCTTCTGCCTGTGTTTGGGATTTAGGCTGGGTTTCTGTACAGCACTTTGTGACATCGGCTGATGTAAGAAGGGCTTTATAAATACATTTGATTGATTGATTTTATGTTCTGAATCTAGAAAATGATGTCAAAAGGACTAGGAGTAGGAGGAGATGGAGGGGGACAAGGAGGAGGAGGGGGGAGAGGGACTAGGAGGAGGAGGAGGAGGAGGGGAGAGGGACTAGGAGGAGGAGGGGGAGAGGGACTAGGAGGAGGAGGGGGGAGGGGGACTAGAAGGAGGAGGGGGAGAGGGACTAGGAGGAGGAGGAGGAGGGGGAGAGGGACTAGGAGGAGGAGGGGAGGGGGACTAGGAGGAGGAGGGAGGGGGAGAGGGACTAGGAGGAGGAGGGGGAGAGGACTAGGGAGGAGGAGGAAGGGGAGGGGGGGACTAGAAGGAGGAGGAGGGGGGGACCAGGAGGAGGGGGGAGGGGGACTAGGAGGAGCGGGAGAGGGACTAGGAGGAGGAGGGGGACTAGGAGGAGGAGGGGAGGGTACTAGGAGGAGGAGGAGGAGGGGGGGGGAGGGGACTAGGAGGAGGAGGAGGGGGGGACTAGGAGGAGGAGGAGGGGGAGGGGTCTAGGAGGAGGAGGAGGGGAGAGGGTCTAGGAGGAGGAGGAGGGGGAGGGGACGAGGAGGAGGAGGGGGACAAGGAGGAGGAGGGGGAGAGGGACTAGGAGGGGGAGGGGGACGAGGAGGACTCTCTACCCTCCAGAGGCCCCATGTCCCCTCAGCGCTGAGTCCCTTCTCTACCCTCCAGAGGCCCCATGTCCCCCCCCTCAGCGCTGAGTCCCTTCTCTACCCTCCAGAGGCCCCATGTCCCCCTCAGCGCTGAGTCCCTTCTCTACCCTCCAGAGGCTCCATGTCCCCACTCCCCTCAGCGCTGAGTCCCTTCTCTACCCTCCAGAGGCCCCATGTCCCCTCAGCGCTGAGTCCCTTCTCTACCCTCCAGAGGCCCCATGTCCCCCTCAGCGCTGAGTCCCTTCTCTACCCTCCAGAGGCCCCATGTCCCCCTCAGCGCTGAGTCCCTTCTCTACCCTCCAGAGGCCCATGTCCCCCTCAGCGCTGAGTCCCTTCTCTACCCTCCAGAGGCCCCATGTCCCCTCAGCGCTGAGTCCCTTCTCTACCCTCCAGAGGCCCCATGTCCCCCTCAGCGCTGAGTCCCTTCTCTACCCTCCAGAGGCCCCATGAGAGAATGAAAAATGGTTCGATAATGAAATCTAAAGAAGTCATTGAGAAATATATCTAATCAAAAACACAGAGAACCAGACAACAAAAATATAGGCCTTCAATATGGGGAAACACTGAAGCAATACAAACACACCCTGAGAACAGAGGAACAGAACATTAGAAATCAGCTGGATGGAGTTGAGGAATTCATAGAATCAAACCACTTCTGGGAGAATTGTAATAAATGAAACAAACATAATTTGGCTCTCCCAAATGGGGATATGTGGAGAAATCACTTTACAAACCTCATCATTTGGCTCTCCCAAATGGGGATATGTGGAGAAATCACTTTACAAACCTCATCATTTGGCTCTCCCAAATGGGGATATGTGGAGAAATCACTTTGCAAACCTCATCATTTGGCTCTCCCAAATGGGGATATGTGGAGAAATCACTGTACAAACCTCATCATTTGGCTCTCCCAAATGGGAATATGTGGAGAAATCACTTTGCAAACCTCATCATTTGGCTCTCCCAAATGGGGATATGTGGAGAAATCACTTTGCAAACCTCATCATTTGGCTCTCCCAAATGGGGATATGTGGAGAAATCACTGTACAAACCTCATCATTTGGCTCTCCCAAATGGGAATATGTGGAGAAATCACTTTGACAAACCTCATAATTTGGCTCTACAACCCAAAAAGACCAGTGGATACCCCAGTTACAGAATAAGATTTATTGGAAAAACTATGCACTCTACAACCCCAAAAGACCAGTGGATACCCTAACCCTGTGGTGCTGATGGTATTTTAAATGGGCAGACTGATAAAGACATGGTAAAGGGCAGACTGATAAAGGGCTGACAGATAAAGACATGGTAAATGGCAGACTGATAAAGACATGGTAAAGGGCAGACTGATAAAGACATGGTAAAGGACAGACTGATAAAGACATGGTAAAGGGCAGACTGATAAAGACATGGTAAAGGGCAGACTGATAAAGACATGGTAAAGGGCAGACTGATAAAGGGCAGACTGATAAGACATGGTAAAGGGCTGACAGATAAAGACATGGTAAAGTGCAGACTGATAAAGGGCAGACTGATAAGACATGGTAAAGGGCAGACTGATAAAGGCATGGTAAAGGGCAGACTGATAAAGGGCTGACAGATAAAGACATGGTAAAGGGCAGACTGATAAAGACATGGTAAAGGGCAGACTGATAAAGGGCTGACAGATAAAGACATGGTAAATGGCAGACTGATAAAGACATGGTAAAGGGCAGACTGATAAAGACATGGTAAAGGACAGACTGATAAAGACATGGTAAAGGGCAGACTGATAAAGGGCAGACTGATAAGACATGGTAAAGGGCAGACTGATAAAGGGCAGACTGATAAGACATGGTAAAGGGCTGACAGATAAAGACATGGTAAAGTGCAGACTGATAAAGGGCAGACTGATAAGACATGGTAAAGGGCAGACTGATAAAGACATGGTAAAGGGCTGACAGATAAAGACATGGTAAAGGGCAGACTGATAAAGACATGGTAAAGGGCAGACTGATAAAGACATGGTAAAGGGCAGACTGATAAAGACATGGTAAAGGGCAGACTGATAAAGACATGGTAAAGGGCTGACAGATAAAGACATGGTAAAGGGCAGACTGATAAAGACATGGTAAAGGGCAGACTGATAAAGACATGGAAAGGGCAGACTGATAAAGACATGGTAAAGGGTAGACTGGTCCAGTCAGGGCACAGAGACAGAGTTCTGATCTAATACTTTAGACCACAGGACTGCTGGTGGATAGAAACTCTCCCAGTTTCAGCCACTGCCTTTGGCATTATACCCCACTTCCAGCCCTCTACCACAGCCTCAGCCCTCTACCTTGGCCCCAGCTCCAGTCCTCTACCTTAGCCCCAGGTCCAGCCCTCTACCTTGGCTCCAGCTCCAGCCCTCTACCTCGGCCCCAGTTCCAGTCCTCTACCTTGGCCCCAGCTCCAGCAGTCTACCTCAGCTCCAGCTCCAGTCCTCTACCTTGGCCCCAGCTACAGCAGTCTACCTCAGCTCCAGCTCCAGTCCTCTACATCGGCTCCAGCTCCAGTCCTCTACCTTGGCCCCAGTTCCAGTCCTCTACCTCAGCTCCAGCTCCAGTCCTCTACCTTGGCCCCAGTTCCAGTCCTCTACCTCAGCTCCAGCCCTCTACCTCAGCTCCAGCTCCAGTCCTCTACCTTGGCCCCAGTTCCAGCCCTCTACCTCGGCCCCAGCTCCAGTCCTCTACCTCGGCCCCAGCTCCAGTCCTCTACCTCGGCCCCAGCTCCAGCCCTCTACCTCGGGCCCAGCTCCAGTCCTCTACCTCGGCCCCAGCTCCAGTCCTATACCTCGGCCCCAGCTCCAGTTCTATACCTCGGCCCCAGCTCCAGTCCTCTACCTCGGCCCCAGCTCCAGCCCTCTACCTCGGCCCCAGCTCCAGTCCTCTACCTCGGCCCCAGCTCCAGTCCTCTACCTCGGCCCCAGCTCCAGTCCTATACCTCGGCCCCAGCTCCAGCCCTCTACCTCGGCCCCAGCTCCAGTCCTCTACCTCGGCCCCAGCTCCAGCCCTCTACCTCGGCCCCAGCTCCAGTCCCCGACCTCGGCCCCAGCTCCAGTCCCCGACCTCGGCCCCAGCTCCAGTCCTCTACCTCGGCCCCAGCTCCAGCCCTCTACCTCGGCCCCAGCTCCAGTCCTCTACCTCGGCCCCAGCTCCAGTCCTCTACCTCGGCCCCAGCTCCAGTTCTATACCTCGGCCCCAGCTCCAGTTCTATACCTCGGCCCCAGCTCCAGCCCTCTACCTCGGCCCCAGCTCCAGTCCTCTACCTCGGCCCCAGCTCCAGTCCTCTACCTCGGCCCCAGCTCCAGCCCTATACCTCGGCCCCAGCTCCAGCCCTCTACCTCGGCCCCAGCTCCAGTCCTCTACCTCAGCCCCAGCTCCAGTTCTATACCTCGGCCCCAGCTCCAGTTCTATACCTCGTCCCCAGCTCCAGCCCTCTACCTCGGCCCCAGCTCCAGTCCTCTACCTCGGCCCCAGCTCCAGTCCTCTACCTCGGCCCCAGCTCCAGTCCTATACCTCGGCCCCAGCTCCAGCCCTCGACCTCGGCCCCAGCTCCAGTCCTCTACCTCGGCCCCAGCTCCAGCCCTCTACCTCGGCCCCAGCTCCAGTCCCCGACCTCGGCCCCAGTTCCAGTCCCCGACCTCGGCCCCAGTTCCAGTCCCCGACCTCGGCCCCAGCTCCAGCCCTCTACCTTGGCCCCAGCTCCAGCCCTCTACCTCGGCCCCAGCTCCAGTCCTCTACCTCGGCCCCAGCTCCAGCCCTCTACCTCGGCCCCAGCTCCAGTCCTCTACCTCGGCCCCAGCTCCAGCCCTCTACCTCGGCCCCAGCTCCAGTCCTCTACCTCGGCCCCAGCTCCAGTCCTCTACCTCGGCCCCAGCTCCAGTCCTCTACCTCGGCCCCAGCTCCAGTCCTCTACCTCGGCCCCAGCTCCAGTCCCCGACCTCGGTCCCAGCTCCAGTCCCCGACCTCGGCCCCAGCTCCAGTCCTCTACCTCGGCCCCAGCTCCAGTCCCCGACCTCGGCCCCAGTTCCAGTCCTCTACCTCGGCCCCAGCTCCAGCCCTCTACCTCGGCCCCAGCTCCAGTCCCGACCTCGGCCCCAGCTCCAGTCCTCTACCTCGGCCCCAGCTCCAGTCCTCTTCCTCATAACCTAAAACCCAAGGCCAAATCTACACTGGAATTGCTTAACAAGAAGACAGTGACTGTTCTTGAGTGGCCAAGTTACAGTTTTGACAGAGTTTGAAGAATTCTGAAGAAAGATGGGCAAATATTGCACAATCTAGGTGTGGAAAGCTCTTAGAAACTTCCCCAGAAAGACTCACAGCAGTAATCACTGCCAAAGGTGCTTCTACTCAGTATCTAAAAACCTGTTTTCACTTTGTCATTATGAGGTATTGTGTGTAGATGGGTGAGAAAAATATACAATTGAATTGATTTTGAATTCAGGCTGTAACAACACAACGTGGAATAAGTGGTAAGGATACTTTCTGAAGACCCTGTATTCTCTATCCATGGACCTAGTCCACTGTGCCTCCAGGCATGTTTGTTTACGCATACAAAGCTGTTCATTTCATTCTATTCAAACAGACCTCATTTCAAAGGAAACAAGCACTCATTAGGATCTGGTGTAGCCAGTTAGTGGTTGCAGACAACACACCTGAACACACTTAACAAGATGGAGGATAGAGAGCTTTGTTGATGCTGATAATGGAATGTATATGTTTTTAAATGACATTCTTAGAATGTTCTTTGAACGTTACTAATGTTTTCTGGTGGTTTTTACGGTTTTCTTAATGTTCTGAGAACATGACTTCAAATAGAACCATGAGGAGACCTGCAGAAAAAGTTATGCTGAAGTACTGAAATTCCCACAGAAGAATGTTGTTTCTTAACTTTCTCTGAATGTTAACTTTCTTTAAAGGCCCAGCACAGTCATCCTAGTTCCCAAGTAAAAATAAATGACCAAAACATTACCAATAATATTTTTATGCTCAGAATGACAGAAACTGTACCTTTTCTCTAATCTCTAACTATCAGGAAGTCTGAAAGAACAGACTGACAGCTCTTTGAAACACACACGACCACAAGGTCGTTGCCAGGTAGCAAGGTACAACGGGTCACATGTCATTGATGACCAGGTAAACAATGGACCACATGTCATCTCAACCCATTTTCTCTGAAGCAACAAAAGCAGCAACAGCTGCGCAATCAGTGTTGGACACGGGACGATATATTGAATGGCAAGGGTTGCTACACATGGGAGGAGATCCTGGCGGGAAGGGATCGCCTTCCATGGGAACAGGTGGAGGCAGCGAGGAGAGCAGAGGCAGCCGGAGAGAGGAGCCGGCGATATGAGGGAACACGGTTGGCAAGGAAGCCCGGGAGTCAGCCCCAAATATTTCTTGGGGGGAGGCTCACAGGGAGTATGGCTACGCCAGGTAGGAGACCTGCGCAAACTCCCTGTGCTTACCGGGGGGCTAGAGTGACCGGGCAGGCACCGTGTTATGCTGTGGTGCGCACGGTGTCTCCAGTGCGGGTGCATTGGTCCTGTATCTGTGTTAGTTTACACAAGTATAGGCTGTTTCGGTTTAGGCAGTTACGTTCACAAGAGAACCGTTACAATTAGCATTAGAAATTACAATAGGTTCACAATTGTATGTATTGAGAGGTATGTGGCAGGGTCTACAGTCAATCACGGATTACAAAAGGAAAGGAAAAGGAAAACCAGCCCCATCGCGGACACTGATGTCCTGCTCCCAGACAGACTAAACAACTTCTTTGCTCGCTTTGAGGACAATACAGTGCCACCGACACGGCCCGCTACCAAAACCTGCAGGCTCTCCTTCACCGCAGTCAACGTCAGTAAAACATTTAAACGTATTAACCCTCGCAAGGCTGCCGGCCCAGACGGCATCACTAGCCTCGTCCTCAGAGCATGTGCAGACCAGCTGGCTGGTGTGTTTACGGACACATTCAATAAATCCCTATCCAAGTCTGCTGTTCCCACATGCTTCAAGAGAGCCACCATTGTTCCTGTTCCCAAGAAAGCTAAGGTAACTGAGCTAAATGACTATCGTAGCACTCACTTCCGTCATCATGAAGTGCTTTGAGAGACTAGTCAAGGACCATATCACCTGACAACCTAGACCCACTCCAATTTACTTACCGCCCCAATAGGTCCACAGGCGATGCAATCGAAACCACACTGCCCTAAGCCATCTGGACAAGAGAAATACCTATGTAAGAATGCTGTTCATCGACTACAGTTCAGCATTTAACACCATAGTACCCTTCAAACTCGTCATTAAGCTCGAGACCCTGGGTCTCGACCCTCCCTGTGCAACTGGGAACTGGACTTTCTGACGGAACGCCCCCAGGTGGTGAGGGTAGGAAACAACATCTCCACCCCACTGATCCTCAACACTGGGGCCCCACAAGGATGCATTCTCAGCCCTCTCCTGTACTCCCTGTTCACCCACGACTGCGTGACCGTGCACGCCTCCAACTCAATCATCAAGTTTGCAGGTAGGCTTGATTACCAACAACGACGAGACGGCCTCCAGGGAGGAGGTGAGGGCCCTCAGAGTGTGGTGTCAGGAAAATAACCTCACACTCAACGTTAACAAAACAAAGGAGATGATCGTGGACTTCAGGAAAGAGCAGAGGGAGCACTCCCTATCCACATCGACGGGACAGTAGTGGAGTGGGTGGAAAGTTTCAATTTTTTCGGCGTACACATCAGAGACAAACTGAAATTGTCCAACCACACAGACAGCGTTGTGAAGAAGGCGTCTCTTCAACCTCAGGAGGCTGTCACCAAAAACACGGACAAACATTTACAGATGCACAATCGAGAGCATCCTGTCGGGCTGTATCACCGCCTGGTACGGCAACTGCTCTACCCACAACCGTAAGGCTCTCCAGAGGGTGGTGAGGTCTGCACAACGCATCACTGGGGGCAAACTACATGCCCTCCAGGACACCTACACCACCCGATGTCACAGGAAGGCCAAAAGATCATCAAGGACATCAACCACCCGAGCCACTGCCTGTTCACCCCGCTATCATCCAGAAGGCGAGGTCAGTACAGGTACATCAAAGCTGGGACCGAGAGACTGAAAAACAGCTTCTATCTCAAGGCCATCAGACTGTTAAACAGCCACCACTAACATTGAGTGGCTGCTGCCAACATACTCTCTCATCTCTAGCCACTTTAATAATAAAAAATTGGATGTAATAAATATATCACTAGTCACTTTAAACAATGCCACTTTAATAATGTTTACATACCCTACATTACTCATCTCATATGTATATACTGTACTCTATACCATCTACTGCATCTTGCCTATGCCGTTCAGACATCGCTCATCTATATATTTATATGTACATATTCCTATTCATTCCTTTACACTGTGTGTATGAGGAAGTTGTCGTGAAATTGTTAGATTACTCGTTGGTTATTACTGCACGGATGGAACTAGAAGCACAAGCATTTCGCTACACTCACATTAGCATCTGCTAACCGATCATTTACAATAGGCACATTAGCATCTGCTAACCGATCATTTACAATAGGCACATTAGCATCTGCTAACCGATCATTTACAATATGCACATTAGCATCTGCTAACCGATCATTTACAATAGGCACATTAGCATCTGCTAACCGATCATTTACAATAGGCACATTAGCATCTGCTAACCGATCATTTACAATAGGCACATTAGCATCTGCTAACCGATCATTTACAATAGGCACATTAGCATCTGCTAACCGATCATTTACAATAGGCACATTAGCATCTGCTAACCGATCATTTACAATAGGCACATTAGCATCTGCTAACCGATCATTTACAATAGGCACATTAGCATCTGCTGACCGATCATTTACAATAGGCACATTAGCATCTGCTGACCGATCATTTACAATAGGCACATTAGCATCTGCTAACCGATCATTTACAATAGGCACATTAGCATCTGCTAACCGATCATTTACAATAGGCACATTAGCATCTGCTAACCGATCATTTACAATAGGCACATTAGCATCTGCTAACCGATCATTTACAATAGGCACATTAGCATCTGCTAACCGATCATTTACAATAGGCACATTAGCATCTGCTAACCGATCATTTACAATATGCACATTAGCATCTGCTAACCGATCATTTACAATATGCACATTAGCATCTGCTAACCGATCATTTACAATAGGCACATTAGCATCTGCTAACCGATCATTTACAATAGGCACATTAGCATCTGCTAACCGATCATTTACAATAGGCACATTAGCATCTGCTAACCGATCATTTACAATAGGCACATTAGCATCTGCTAACCGATCATTTACAATAGGCACATTAGCATCTGCTAACCGATCATTTACAATAGGCACATTAGCATCTGCTAACCGATCATTTACAATAGGCACATTAGCATCTGCTAACCGATCATTTACAATAGGCACATTAGCATCTGCTAACCGATCATTTACAATAGGCACATTAGCATCTGCTAACCGATCATTTACAATAGGCACATTAGCATCTGCTAACCGATCATTTACAATAGGCACATTAGCATCTGCTAACCGATCATTTACAATAGGCACATTAGCATCTGCTAACCGATCATTTACAATAGGCACATTAGCATCTGCTAACCGATCATTTACAATAGGCACATTAGCATCTGCTAACCGATCATTTACAATAGGCACATTAGCATCTGCTAACCGATCATTTACAATAGGCACATTAGCATCTGCTAACCGATCATTTACAATAGGCCAGTATGTCAAAATATTGATCAACATGAACACTCAAAGGTGAGACATCATTTGACAATTCAAAAATGATGAAAGCCGTAGGAATTCAGGACCCATTGATTCGTACAATTTGTAACACTCATCTCCCGTCCGAATTCTTTGTCAATGTGACAATGCATATCACGTAAAAGTGAATTAGTTAGGCTTTAGGAAATGCAACCAACTACAGATTTGGATGGGGAGATGGAGAGGAGGGGGACTCATGTACCCCACTTAAAACAAGCAGGCTTCAGTCACCCACCAGGCTTCAGTCACCCACCAGGCTTCAGTCACCCACTAGGCTTCAGTCACCCACTAGGCTTCAGTCACCCACTAGGCTTCAGTCACCCACTTGGCTTCAGTCACCCACAAGGCTTCAGTCACCCACTAGGCTTCAGTCACCCACTAGGCTTCAGTCACCCACTAGGCTTCAGTCACCCACTAGGCTTCAGTCACCCACTAGGCTTCAGTCACCCACTTGGCTTCAGTCACCCACTTGGCTTCAGTCACCCCTTGGCTTCAGTCCCCCACTTGGCTTCAGTCACCCACTTGGCTTCAGTCACCCACTAGGCTTCAGTCACCCACTAGGCTTCAGTCACCCACTAGGCTTCAGTCACCCACTAGGCTTCAGTCACCCACCAGGCTTCAGTCACCCACCAGGCTTCAGTCACCCACCAGGCTTCAGTCACCCACTAGGCTTCAGTCACCCACTAGGCTTCAGTCACCCACTTGGCTTCAGTCACCCACTAGGCTTCAGTCACCCACTAGGCTTCAGTCACCCACTAGGCTTCAGTCACCCACTAGGCTTCAGTCACCCACTTGGCTTCAGTCACCCACATGGCTTCAGTCACCCACTAGGCTTCAGTCACCCACTTGGCTTCAGTCACCCACTAGGCTTCAGTCACCCACTAGGCTTCAGTCACCCACTAGGCTTCAGTCACCCACTTGGCTTCAGTCACCCCCTTGGCTTCAGTCACCCACTAGACTTCAGTCACCCACTAGGCTTCAGTCACTAGGCTTCAGTCACCCACTAGACTTCAGTCACTCCCTTGGCTTCAGTCACCCACTAGGCTTCAGTCACCCACTAGGCTTCAGTCACTCCAAAGATTGAATCGGGAGACAAATCCAGCTACGGTCTCCTCCTTGTTGGGCCTCTGTCACTGAACGTTTTGAGGACATGACTTAAGATGGAAGCCTGAGGTAACCTGTAGTGTCCATATACTTCTGGTCATGTATCTCCGGTCTGTAGGGCCAAGAGGGGAGCAGCTATAGAGAGTCACTTGTGATCCAATAGTGTCTCTGGGCTGGAGGGGGTCAGCCACAGAGACACTTAATGTAGAGCTTTGTGATCCAGAACCACAAGAGAACAGCTCCCCACAGAACCAAAATAGAAAATTACCTTAAAAAAAACAGGCTTGCTTTCGGCCCCCAGGATTTTTTTTTATTTCAAGACAATGGTTTCTTACAGAGCGTCCCGTTAACCGCTGTGATCTGGCCAGAGGAGGGGAGGAATACTTATCCGCTTCACTTTCAAATAACCTGGTCTTGTGATATTGATTTGTGAAGCTTCCGTGAAGAATCACTGTTTACTGGGTGGTGATCGTGCCCACAGAATAGGAAGTATACCACAGGACCTCTGTTATTAGTAATGCCTCAGGACACTGCAATGCTGCACACTGTGTTGGAATGTCTAACAGGACACTGCAATGCTGCACACTGTGTTGGAATGTCCAACAGGACACTGCAATGCTGCACACTGTGTTAGAATGTCCAACAGGACACTGCAATGCTGCACACTGTGTTGGAATGTCCAACAGGACACTGCAATGCTGCACACTGTGTTAGAATGTCCAACAGGACACTGCAATGCTGCACACTGTGTTAGAATGTCCAACAGGACACTGCAATGCTGCACACTGTGTTAGAATGTCCAACAGGACACTGCAATGCTGCACACTGTGTTAGAATGTCCAACAGGACACTGCAATGCTGCATGCTGTGTTGGAATGTCCAACAGGACACTGCAATGCTGCACACTGTGTTGGAATGTCTAACAGGACACTGCAATGCTGCACACTGTGTTAGAATGTCCAACAGGACACTGCAATGCTGCATGCTGTGTTAGAATGTCCAACAGGACACTGCAATGCTGCACACTGTGTTGGAATGTCTAACAGGACACTGCAATGCTGCATGCTGGGTTAGAATGTCCAACAGGACACTGCAATGCTGCATGCTGGGTTAGAATGTCCAACAGGACACTGCAATGCTGCATGCTGTGTTGGAATGTCCAACAGGACACTGCAATGCTGCATGCTGTGTTGGAATGTCCAACAGGACACTGCAATGCTGCATGCTGTGTTGGAATGTCCAACAGGACACTGCAATGCTGCACACTGTGTTAGAATGTCCAACAGGACACTGCAATGCTGCACACTGTGTTGGAATGTCCAACAGGACACTGCAATGCTGCACACTGTGTTGGAATGTCCAACAGGACACTGCAATGCTGCATGCTGTGTTAGAATGTCCAACAGGACACTGCAATGCTGCACACTGTGTTAGAATGTCCAACAGGACACTGCAATGCTGCATGCTGTGTTAGAATGTCCAACAGGACACTGCAATGCTGCACACTGTGTTAGAATGTCCAACAGGACACTGCAATGCTGCACACTGTGTTGGAATGTCCAACAGGACACTGCAATGCTGCACACTGTGTTGGAATGTCCAACAGGACACTGCAATGCTGCATGCTGTGTTGGAATGTCCAACAGGACACTGTAATGCTGCACGCTGTGTTAGAATGTCCAACAGGACACTGCAATGCTGCATGCTGTGTTGGAATGTCCAACAGGACACTGCAATGCTGCATGCTGTGTTAGAATGTCCAACAGGACACTGCAATGCTGCACACTGTGTTGGAATGTCCAACAGGACACTGCAATGCTGCACACTGTGTTGGAATGTCAAACAGGACACTGCAATGCTGCACACTGTGTTGGAATGTCTAACAGGACACTGCAATGCTGCACACTGTGTTGGAATGTCCAACAGGACACTGCAATGCTGCACACTGTGTTAGAATGTCCAACAGGACACTGCAATGCTGCATGCTGTGTTGGAATGTCCAACAGGACACTGCAATGCTGCATGCTGTGTTGGAATCTGGAAACTAGGATACAGACAGACAGTCTGGTGATACTAGGATACAGACAGACAGTCTGGTGATACTAGGATACAGACAGACAGTCTGGTGATACTAGGATACAGACAGACAGTCTGGTGATACTAGGATACAGACAGACAGTCTGGTGATACTAGGATACAGACAGACAGTCTGGTGATACTAGGATACAGACCACACATACAGAGCTACAGGGTTACAGCTTGGTTTCCATTCATAAACCAACTATTCCACTCATTTTTGCCAGGGCTGATTTGTAACAGGGCTGATTTGTGCCAGGGATAATTTGTGCCAGGGCTGATTTGTGCCAGGGCTGATTTGTGCCAGGGCTGATTTGTGCCAGGGCTATTTTGTGCCAGGGCTATTTTGTGCCAGGGCTATTTTGTGCCAGAGCTGATTTGTGCCAGGGCTATTTTGTGCCAGGGCTGATTTGTGCCAGGGCTGATTTGTGCCAGGGCTATTTTGTGCTAGGTACACCTAGAATTAGAGCTACAGACACTACAGAAATCAACAGACAGTCACAGCTAGGGATACAAAGAACACACACTGCAAGAGCTACAGACAATAGACAGCTATGGGTAGGGTTACAGACAATAGACAGCTATGGGTAGGGCTACAGACAATAGACAGCTATGGGTAGGGCTACAGACAATAGACAGCTATGGGTAGGGCTACAGACAATAGACAGCTATGGGTAGGGCTATAGACAATAGACAGCTATGGGTAGGGCTACAGACAATAGACAGCTATGGCTAGGGCTACAGACAATAGACAGCTATGGGTAGGGCTACAGACAATAGACAGCTATGGGTAGGGCTACAGACAATAGACAGCTATGGGTAGGGCTACAGACAATAGACAGCTATGGGTAGGGCTACAGACAATAGACAGCTATGGGTAGGGCTACAGACAATAGACAGCTATGGCTAGGGCTACAGACACTACAGACAGCCACCGACACTACCAGGGCCACATACAATCCAGGCAGCAACATACACCACAGACAGCTAGAGCTAGGGCTACAGACAATAGACAGCTATGGGTAGGGTTACAGACACTACAGACGGCTACAGCTAGAGTTACAGACACTACCGACAGCTACAGTTAGAGCTACAGACATACCAGACATCCACAGCTAGGGTTACAGACACTACAGACGGCTATAGCTAGAGTTACAGACACTACCGACAGCTGCAGTTAGGGCTACAGGCAGACAGCTACATTTAGGGCTACAGACACTACAGACACCTACAGCTAGAGTTACAGACACTACAGATGGCTAAAGCTACATTTACAGACACTACCGACAGCTTCAGTTAGGGCTACAGACAGACAGCTACAGCTAGAGTTACAGACACTACAGACGGCTAAAGCTACATTTACAGACACTACCGACAGCTGCAGTTAGGGCTACAGACATAACAGACACCTACAGCTAGAGTTACAGACACTACAGACGGCTACAGCTAGAGTTACAGACACTACAGACAGCTACAGTTAGGGCTACAGGCAGACAGCTACATTTAGGGCTACAGACACTACAGACACCTACAGCTACAGTTACAGACACTACAGACGGCTAAAGCTACATTTACAGACACTACCGACAGCTTCAGTTAGGGCTACAGACAGACAGCTACAGCTAGAGTTACAGACAGCTACAGACAGCTTCAGTTAGGGCTACAGGCAGACAGCTACAGCTAGGGTTACAGACAGCTACAGACAGCTTCAGTTAGGGCTACAGACAGACAGCTACAGCTAGGGTTACAGACAGCTACAGACAGCTTCAGTTAGGGCTACAGACAGACAGCTACAGCTGGGGTTACAGACAGCTACAGACAGCTTCAGTTAGGGCTACAGACAGACAGCTACAGCTAGGGTTACAGACAGCTACAGCCAGCTTCAGTTAGGGCTACAGACAGACAACTACAGCTAGGGTTACAGACAGCTACAGACAGTTACAGTTAGCCAGACACTACAGACAGCTACAGACAGTTACAGTTAGCCAGACACTATAGACAGCTACAGTTAGCCAGACACTGCAGACAGCTACAGTTAGCCAGACACTACAGACAGCTACAGTTAGCCAGACACTACAGACAGCTACAGTTAGCCAGACACCACAGACAGCTACAGTTAGCCAGACACTATAGACAGCTACAGACAGTTACAGTTAGCCAGACACTACAGACAGCTACAGTTAGCCAGACACTATAGACAGCTACAGACAGTTACAGTTAGCCAGACACTACAGACAGCTACAGTTAGCCAGACACTATAGCCAGCTACAGACAGTTACAGTTAGCCAGACACTACAGACAGCTACAGTTAGCCAGACACTATAGACAGTTACAGTTAGCCAGACACTATAGACAGTTACAGCTAGAGTTACAGACACTACAGACAGTGACAGTTAGCCAGACAATATAGACAGTTACAGTTAGAGTTACAGACACTACAGACAGTTACAGTTAGCCAGACACTACAGACAGTTACAGCTAGAGTTACAGACACTACAGACAGTTACAGTTAGCCAGACACTACAGACAGTTACAGTTAGCCAGACACTACAGACAGTTACAGTTAGCCAGACACTACAGACAGTTACAGTTAGCCAGACACTACAGACAGTTACAGTTAGCCAGACACTATAGACAGTTACAGTTAGCCAGACACTACAGACAGTTACAGTTAGCCAGACACTACAGACAGTTACAGTTAGCCAGACACTATAGACAGTTACAGTTAGCCAGACACTACAGACAGTTACAGATAGCCAGACACTACAGACAGTTACAGTTAGCCAGACACTATAGACAGTTACAGCTAGAGTTACAGACACTACAGACAGCTACAGTTAGCCAGACACTACAGACAGTTACAGTTAGCCAGACACTACAGACAGCTACAGCTAGAGTTACAGACACTACAGACAGCTACAGTTAGCCAGACACTACAGACAGCTACAGCTAGAGTTACAGACACCACAGACAGCTACAGTTAGCCAGACACTACAGACAGCTACAGCTAGCGTTGCAGACACCACAGACAGCTACAGCTAGAGTTACAGACACTACAGACAGCTACAGTTAGCCAGACACTACAGACAGCTACAGCTAGAGTTACAGACACTACAGACAGCTACAGTTAGCCAGACACTACAGACAGCTACAGCTAGAGTTACAGACACCACAGACAGCTACAGTTAGCCAGACACTACAGACAGCTACAGCTAGAGTTGCAGACACCACAGACAGCTACAGCTAGAGTTACAGACACCACAGACAGCTACAGCTAGAGTTACAGACACCACAGACAGCTACAAATGGGACTATAGACACTAGTAGAATAGCTTAGGCTAACATTCACCTGCCAGGAAGGAGGTGATTAAACACCTGTCCTGTGCTGAGGCTGTGTGTAAAGCAGACTGGCTGATGTAGTAGGCTTATAGCCGACTGATCTCTTAACTCCTTCAGGATTAACAGAAGTGTCCCTGGGGTATATTAGGTTCTAACTGTTCAACCACCACATATCTATCAGGGCTCTTCACTGTTTAACCACCACATATCTATCAGGGCTCTTCACTGTTTAACCACCACATATCTAGCAGGGCTCTTCACTGTTTAACCACCACATATCTAGCAGGGCTCTTCACTGTTTAACCACCACATATCTAGCAGGGCTCTTCACTGTTTAACCACCACATATCTAGCAGGGCTCTTCACTGTTTAACCACCACATATCTAGCAGGGCTCTTCACTGTTTAACCACCACATATCTAGCAGGGCTCTTCACTGTTTAACCACCACATATCTATCAGGGCTCATCACTGTTTAACCACCACATATCTATCAGGGCTCTTCACTGTTTAACCACCACCGCAGGGCTCTTCACTGTTTAACCACCACATATCTAGCAGGGCTCTTCACTGTTTAACCACCACATATCTATCAGGGCTCTTCACTGTTTAACCACCACATATCTATCAGGGCTCTTCACTGTTTAACCACCACATATCTAGCAGGGCTCTTCACTGTTTAACCACCACATATCTATCAGGGCTCTTCACTGTTTAACCACCACATATCTAGCAGGGCTCTTCACTGTTTAACCACCACATATCTAGCAGGGCTCTTCACTGTTTAACCACCACATATCTAGCAGGGCTCTTCACTGTTTAACCACCACATATCTATCAGGGCTCTTCACTGTTTAACCACCACCGCAGGGCTCTTCACTGTTTAACCACCACATATCTAGCAGGGCTCTTCACTGTTTAACCACCACATATCTATCAGGGCTCTTCACTGTTTAACCACCACATATCTATCAGGGCTCTTCACTGTTTAACCACCACATATCTAGCAGGGCTCTTCACTGTTTAACCACCACATATCTAGCAGGGCTCTTCACTGTTTAACCACCACATATCTAGCAGGGCTCTTCACTGTTTAAACACCACCGCAGGGCTCTTCACTGTTTAACCACCACATATCTAGCAGGGCTCTTCACTGTTTAACCACCACATATCTAGCAGGGCTCTTCACTGTTTAACCACCACCGCAGGGCTCTTCACTGTTTAACCACCACATATCTAGCAGGGCTCTTCACTATTTAACCACCACATATCTAGCAGGGCTCTTCACTGTTTAAACACCACATATCTAGCAGGGCTCTTCACTGTTTAAACACCACATATCTAGCAGGGCTCTTCACTGTTTAACCACCACCGCAGGGCTCTTCACTGTTTAACCACCACATATCTAGCAGGGCTCTTCACTGTTTAACCACCACATATCTATCAGGGCTCTTCACTGTTTAACCACCACATATCTATCAGGGCTCTTCACTGTTTAACCACCACATATCTAGCAGGGCTCTTCACTGTTTAAACACCACATATCTAGCAGGGCTCTTCACTGTTTAAACACCACCGCAGGGCTCTTCACTGTTTAACCACCACATATCTATCAGGGCTCTTCACTGTTTAACCACCACATATCTAGCAGGGCTCTTCACTGTTTAAACACCACATATCTAGCAGGGCTCTTCACTGTTTAACCACCACATATCTAGCAGGGCTCTTCACTGTTTAACCACCACATATCTAGCAGGGCTCTTCACTGTTTAACCACCACCGCAGGGCTCTTCACTGTTTAACCACCACATATCTAGCAGGGCTCTTCACTGTTTAACCACCACATATCTAGCAGGGCTCTTCACTGTTTAACCACCACATATCTAGCAGGGCTACTCCTTCATCCATAACCCTGTCTAGTTAGCTCCTTCATCCATAACCCTGTCTAGTTAGCTCCTTCATGCATAACCCCTGTCTAGTTAGCTCCTTCATGCATAACCCCTGTCTAGTTTGCTCCTTCATGCATAACCCTGTCTAGTTAGCTCCTTCATCCATAACCCCTGTCTAGTTAGCTCCTTCATACATAACCCCTGTCTAGTTAGCTCCTTCATGCATAACCCCTGTCTAGTTAGCTCCTTCATCCATAACCCTGTCTAGTTAGCTCCTTCATGTAAAAACCCTGTCTAGTTAGCTCCTTCATCCATAACCCTGTCTAGTTAGCTCCTTCATGCATAACCCCTGTCTAGTTAGCTCCTTCATCCATAACCCTGTCTAGTTAGCTCCTTCATGCATAACCCTGTCTAGTTAGCTCCTTCATGCATAAGCCCTGTCTAGTTAGCTCCTTCATGCATAACCCTGTCTAGTTAGCTCGTTCATGCATAACCCCTGTCTAGTTAGCTCCTTCACCCATAACCCCTGTCTAGTTAGCTCCTTCATGCATAACCCTGTCTAGTTAGCTCCTTCATGCATAACCCCTGTCTAGTTAGCTCCTTCATCCATAACCCTGTCTAGTTAGCTCATTCATACATAACCCTGTCTAGTTAGCTCCTTCATCCATAACCCTGTCTAGTTAGCTCCTTCATCCATAACCCTGTCTAGTTAGCTCCTTCATGCATAACCCCTGTCTAGTTAGCTCCTTCATCCATAACCCTGTCTAGTTAGCTCCTTCATCCATAACCCTGTCTAGTTAGCTCCTTCATCCATAACCCTGTCTAGTTAGCTCCTTCATGCATAACCCCTGTCTAGTTAGCTCCTTCATGCATAACCCCTGTCTAGTTAGCTCCTTCATGCATAACCCTGTCTAGTTTGCTCCTTCATGCATAACCCTGTCTAGTTAGCTCCTTCATCCATAACCCCTGTCTAGTTAGCTCCTTCATGCATAACCCCTGTCTAGTTAGCTCCTTCATCCATAACCCTGTCTAGTTAGCTCCTTCATGCATAACCCTGTCTAGTTAGCTCCTTCATGCATAAGCCCTGTCTAGTTAGCTCCTTCATGCATAACCCCTGTCTAGTTAGCTCCTTCATCCATAACCCCTGTCTAGTTAGCTCCTTCATGCATAACCCCTGTCTAGTTAGCTCCTTCATCCATAACCCCTGTCTAGTTAGCTCCTTCATCCATAACCCTGTCTAGTTAGCTCCTTCATACATAACCCCTGTCTAGTTAGCTCCTTCATCCATAACCCTGTCTAATTAGCTCCTTCATCCATAACCCTGTCTAGTTAGCTCCTTCATGCATAACCCCTGTCTAGTTAGCTCCTTCATGCATAACCCTGTCTAGTTAGCTCCTTCATGCATAACCCTGTCTAATTAGCTCCTTCATCCATAACCCTGTCTAGTTAGCTCCTTCATGCATAACCCCTGTCTAGTTAGCTCCTTCATGCATAACCCCTGTCTAGTTAGCTCCTTCATCCATAACCCTGTCTAGTTAGCTCCTTCATGTCATAACCCCTGTCTAGTTAGCTCCTTCATGCATAACCCTGTCTAGTTAGCTCCTTCAACCCTGTCTAGTTAGCTCCTTCATGCCATAACCCTGTCTAGTTAGCTCCTTCATCCATAACCCTGTCTAGTTAGCTCCATGTAAAACCCTGTCTAGTTAGCTCCTTCATCCATAACCCTGTCTAGTTAGCTCCTTCATGCATAACCCTGTCTAGTTAGCTCCTTCATCCATAACCCTGTCTAGTTAGCTCTAACCCTGTCTAGTTAGCTCCTTCATGCATAACCCTGTCTAGTTAGCTCCTTCATCCATAACCCTGTCTAGTTAGCTCCTTCATGCATAACCCTGTCTAGTTAGCTCCTTCCCCTGTCTAGTTAGCTCCTTCATCCATAACCCTGTCTAGTTAGCTCCTTCATGCATAACCCTGTCTAGTTAGCTCCTTCATCCATAACCCTGTCTAGTTAGTTAGCTCCTTCATCCATAACCCTGTCTAGTTAGCTCCTTCATCCATAACCCTAACCCTTCTGTCCCCTGTCTAGTTAGCTCCTTCATGCATAACCCTGTCTAGTTAGCTCCTTCATGCATAACCCTGTCTAGTTAGCTCCTTCATCCATAACCCTGTCTAGTTAGCTCCTTCATCCATAACCCTGTCTAGTTAGCTCCTTCATGCATAACCCCTGTCTAGTTAGCTCCTTCATCCATAACCCTGTCTAGTTAGCTCCTTCATGCATTCTAGTTAGCTCCTTCATGCATAACCCTGTCTAGTTAGCTCCTTCATGCATAACCCTGTCTAGTTAGCTCCTTCATCCATAACCCTGTCTAGTTAGCTCCCTGTCTTCATGCATAACCCCTGTCTAGTTAGCTCCTTCATCCATAACCCTGTCTAGTTAGCTCCTTCATCCATAACCCTGTCTAGTTAGCTCCTTCATGTCTAGTTAGCTCCTTCATCCATAACCCTGTCTAGTTAGCTCCTTCATGCATAACCCTGTCTAGTTAGCTCCTTCATGCATAACCCTGTCTAGTTAGCTCCTTCATCCATAACCCTGTCTAGTTAGCTCCTTCATGCATAACCCTGTCTAGTTAGCTCCTTCATCCATAACCCTGTCTAGTTAGCTCCTTCATGCATAACCCTGTCTAGTTAGCTCCTTCATGCATAACCCCTGTCTAGTTAGCTCCTTCATCATAACCCTGTCTAGTTAGCTCTAGTTGTCTAGTTAGCTCCTTCATGCATAACCCCTGTCTAGTTAGCTCCTTCATCCATAACCCTGTCTAGTTAGCTCCTTCATTAACCCTGTCTAGTTAGCTCCTTCATATAACCCTGTCTAGTTAGCTCCTTCATCCATAACCCTGTCTAGTTAGCTCCTTCATGCATAACCCTGTCTAGTTAGCTCCTTCATCCATAACCCTGTCTAGTTAGCTCCTTCATCCATAACCCTGTCTAGTTAGCTCCTTCATCCATAACCCTGTCTAGTTAGCCCTTCATGTAACCCTGTCTAGTTAGCTCCTTCATGCATAACCCCTGTCTAGTTAGCTCCTTCATGCATAACCCTGTCTAGTTTGCTCCTTCATGCATAACCCTGTCTAGTTAGCTCCTTCATCCATAACCCTGTCTAGTTAGCTCCTTCATGCATAACCCCTGTCTAGTTAGCTCCTTCATCCATAACCCTGTCTAGTTAGCTCCTTCATGCATAACCCTGTCTAGTTAGCTCCTTCATGCATAACCCTGTCTAGTTAGCTCCTTCATGCATAACCCCTGTCTAGTTAGCTCCTTCATCCATAACCCCTGTCTAGTTAGCTCCTTCATGCATAACCCCTGTCTAGTTAGCTCCTTCATCCATAACCCCTGTCTAGTTAGCTCCTTCATCCATAACCCTGTCTAGTTAGCTCCTTCATGCATAACCCTGTCTAGTTAGCTCCTTCATCCATAACCCTGTCTAGTTAGCTCCTTCATCCATAACCCTGTCTAGTTAGCTCCTTCATCCATGTCTAGTTAACCCATGCATAACCCCTAGTTAGCTCCTTCATGCATAACCCTGTCTAGTTAGCTCCTTCATGCATAACCCTGTCTAATTAGCTCCTTCATCCATAACCCTGTCTAGTTAGCTCCTTCATGCATAACCCCTGTCTAGTTAGCTCCTTCATGCATAACCCCTGTCTAGTTAGCTCCTTCATCCATAACCCTGTCTAGTTAGCTCCTTCATGTAAAACCCTGTCTAGTTAGCTCCTTCATCCATAACCCTGTCTAGTTAGCTCCTTCATGCATAACCCCTGTCTAGTTAGCTCCTTCATCCATAACCCTGTCTAGTTAGCTCCTTCATGCATAACCCTGTCTAGTTAGCTCCTTCATGCATAACCCTGTCTAGTTAGCTCCTTCATCCATAACCCTGTCTAGTTAGCTCCTTCATGTAAAACCCTGTCTAGTTAGCTCCTTCATCCATAACCCTGTCTAGTTAGCTCCTTCATGCATAACCCCTGTCTAGTTAGCTCCTTCATCCATAACCCTGTCTAGTTAGCTCCTTCATGCATAACCCTGTCTAGTTAGCTCGTTCATGCATAACCCCTGTCTAGTTAGCTCCTTCACCCATAACCCCTGTCTAGTTAGCTCCTTCATGCATAACCCTGTCTAGTTAGCTCCTTCATGCATAACCCCTGTCTAGTTAGCTCCTTCATCCATAACCCTGTCTAGTTAGCTCATTCATACATAACCCTGTCTAGTTAGCTCCTTCATCCATAACCCTGTCTAGTTAGCTCCTTCATCCATAACCCTGTCTAGTTAGCTCCTTCATGCATAACCCCTGTCTAGTTAGCTCCTTCATCCATAACCCTGTCTAGTTAGCTCCTTCATCCATAACCCTGTCTAGTTAGCTCCTTCATCCATAACCCTGTCTAGTTAGCTCCTTCATGCATAACCCCTGTCTAGTTAGCTCCTTCATGCATAACCCCTGTCTAGTTAGCTCCTTCATGCATAACCCCTGTCTAGTTTGCTCCTTCATGCATAACCCTGTCTAGTTAGCTCCTTCATCCATAACCCCTGTCTAGTTAGCTCCTTCATGCATAACCCCTGTCTAGTTAGCTCCTTCATCCATAACCCTGTCTAGTTAGCTCCTTCATGCATAACCCTGTCTAGTTAGCTCCTTCATGCATAACCCCTGTCTAGTTAGCTCCTTCATCCATAACCCCTGTCTAGTTAGCTCCTTCATGCATAACCCCTGTCTAGTTAGCTCCTTCATCCATAACCCCTGTCTAGTTAGCTCCTTCATCCATAACCCTGTCTAGTTAGCTCCTTCATACATAACCCCTGTCTAGTTAGCTCCTTCATCCATAACCCTGTCTAATTAGCTCCTTCATCCATAACCCTGTCTAGTTAGCTCCTTCATGCATAACCCCTGTCTAGTTAGCTCCTTCATGCATAACCCTGTCTAGTTAGCTCCTTCATGCATAACCCTGTCTAATTAGCTCCTTCATCCATAACCCTGTCTAGTTAGCTCCTTCATGCATAACCCCTGTCTAGTTAGCTCCTTCATGCATAACCCCTGTCTAGTTAGCTCCTTCATCCATAACCCTGTCTAGTTAGCTCCTTCATGTAAAACCCCTGTCTAGTTAGCTCCTTCATCCATAACCCTGTCTAGTTAGCTCCTTCATGCATAACCCTGTCTAGTTAGCTCCTTCATCCATAACCCTGTCTAGTTAGCTCCTTCATGCATAACCCTGTCTAGTTAGCTCCTTCATGCATAACCCCTGTCTAGTTAGCTCCTTCATCCATAACCCCTGTCTAGTTAGCTCCTTCATGCATAACCCTGTCTAGTTAGCTCCTTCATGCATAACCCCTGTCTAGTTAGCTCCTTCATCCATAACCCTGTCTAGTTAGCTCCTTCATACATAACCCCTGTCTAGTTAGCTCCTTCATCCATAACCCTGTCTAGTTAGCTCCTTCATCCATAACCCTGTCTAGTTAGCTCCTTCATGCATAACCCCTGTCTAGTTAGCTCCTTCATCCATAACCCTGTCTAGTTAGCTCCTTCATCCATAACCCTGTCTAGTTAGCTCCTTCATGCATAACCCTGTCTAGTTAGCTCCTTCATGCATAACCCCTGTCTAGTTAGCTCCTTCATGCATAACCCCTGTCTAGTTAGCTCCTTCATGCATAACCCCTGTCTAGTTTGCTCCTTCATGCATAACCCTGTCTAGTTAGCTCCTTCATCCATAACCCCTGTCTAGTTAGCTCCTTCATGCATAACCCCTGTCTAGTTAGCTCCTTCATCCATAACCCTGTCTAGTTAGCTCCTTCATGCATAACCCTGTCTAGTTAGCTCCTTCATGCATAAGCCCTGTCTAGTTAGCTCCTTCATGCATAACCCCTGTCTAGTTAGCTCCTTCATCCATAACCCCTGTCTAGTTAGCTCCTTCATGCATAACCCCTGTCTAGTTAGCTCCTTCATCCATAACCCCTGTCTAGTTAGATCCTTCATCCATAACCCTGTCTAGTTAGCTCCTTCATCCATAACCCTGTCTAGTTAGCTCCTTCATGCATAACCCCTGTCTAGTTAGCTCCTTCATGCATAACCCCTGTCTAGTTAGCTCCTTCATGCATAACCCCTGTCTAGTTAGCTCCTTCATGCATAACTCTGTCTAGTTAGCTCCTTCATCCATAACCCCTGTCTAGTTAGCTCCTTCATCCATAACCCTGTCTAGTTAGCTCCTTCATGCATAACCCCTGTCTAGGTAGCTCCTTCATGCATAACCCTGTCTAGTTAGCTCCTTCATCCATAACCCCTGTCTAGTTAGCTCCTTCATACATAACCCCTGTCTAGTTAGCTCCTTCATCCATAACCCTGTCTAGGTAGCTCCTTCATCCATAACCCTGTCTAGTTAGCTCCTTCATGCATAACCCCTGTCTAGTTAGCTCCTTCATGTATAACCCCTGTCTAGTTAGCTCCTTCCTGCATAACCCCTGTCTAGTTAGCTCCTTCATCCATAACCCTGTCTAGTTAGCTCCTTCATACATAACCCCTGTCTAGTTAGCTCCTTCATCCATAACCCTGTCTAGGTAGCTCCTTCATCCATAACCCTGTCTAGTTAGCTCCTTCATGCATAACCCCTGTCTAGTTAACTCCTTCATGTATAACCCCTGTCTAGTTAGCTCCTTCATCCATAACCCTGTCTAGTTAGCTCCTTCATGCATAACCCCTGTCTAGTTAGCTCCTTCATCCATAACCCTGTCTAGTTAGCTCCTTCATCCATAACCCTGTCTAGTTAGCTCCTTCATGCATAACCCTGTCTAGTTAGCTCCTTCATGCATAACCCCTGTCTAGTTAGCTCCTTCATGCATAACCCCTGTCTAGTTAGCTCCTTCATGCATAACCCCTGTCTAGTTTGCTCCTTCATGCATAACCCTGTCTAGTTAGCTCCTTCATCCATAACCCCTGTCTAGTTAGCTCCTTCATGCATAACCCCTGTCTAGTTAGCTCCTTCATCCATAACCCTGTCTAGTTAGCTCCTTCATGCATAACCCTGTCTAGTTAGCTCCTTCATGCATAAGCCCTGTCTAGTTAGCTCCTTCATGCATAACCCCTGTCTAGTTAGCTCCTTCATCCATAACCCCTGTCTAGTTAGCTCCTTCATGCATAACCCCTGTCTAGTTAGCTCCTTCATCCATAACCCCTGTCTAGTTAGATCCTTCATCCATAACCCTGTGTAGTTAGCTCCTTCATCCATAACCCTGTCTAGTTAGCTCCTTCATGCATAACCCCTGTCTAGTTAGCTCCTTCATGCATAACCCCTGTCTAGTTAGCTCCTTCATGCATAACCCCTGTCTAGTTAGCTCCTTCATGCATAACTCTGTCTAGTTAGCTCCTTCATCCATAACCCCTGTCTAGTTAGCTCCTTCATCCATAACCCTGTCTAGTTAGCTCCTTCATGCATAACCCCTGTCTAGGTAGCTCCTTCATGCATAACCCTGTCTAGTTAGCTCCTTCATCCATAACCCCTGTCTAGTTAGCTCCTTCATACATAACCCCTGTCTAGTTAGCTCCTTCATCCATAACCCTGTCTAGGTAGCTCCTTCATCCATAACCCTGTCTAGTTAGCTCCTTCATGCATAACCCCTGTCTAGTTAGCTCCTTCATGTATAACCCCTGTCTAGTTAGCTCCTTCCTGCATAACCCCTGTCTAGTTAGCTCCTTCATCCATAACCCTGTCTAGTTAGCTCCTTCATACATAACCCCTGTCTAGTTAGCTCCTTCATCCATAACCCTGTCTAGGTAGCTCCTTCATCCATAACCCTGTCTAGTTAGCTCCTTCATGCATAACCCCTGTCTAGTTAACTCCTTCATGTATAACCCCTGTCTAGTTAGCTCCTTCCTGCATAACCCCTGTCTAGTTAGCTCCTTCATCCATAACCCTGTCTAGTTAGCTCTCCACACATCCACACCACAGAGTACCTCTTCAGTTGGACAACATAGCCTGGTAAACCCTGTCACTCAACACATCCACACCACAGAGTACCTCTTCAGTTGGACAACATAGTCTGGTATACCCTGTCACTCAACACATCCACAACACAGAGTACCTCTTCAGGTGTTAGTTGGACAACATAGTCTACTCAGTCTGCTGCTGGTTGGAAAAAGGTCATTGATAAAACTTCACACATGTTCACATGGGGCTCAGTTAAATCAACAGCAGCTGGTAGTGTGTGTGTGTGTGTGTGTGTGTGTGTGTGTGTGTGTGTGTGTTAGCGGTGCCAGTGTGTGAGTGTATGTATGTGTGTGTGTGTGTGTGTGTGTGTGTGTGTGTGTGTGTGTGTGTGTGTGTGTGTGTGTGTGTGTGTGTGTGTGTGTGTGTGTGTGTGTGTGTGTGTGTGTGTGTGTGTGTGTGTGTGTGCGGACACAGTCATGATGTCTGAACACGTTTACAGCTGAGCCCAGTCGTTACAGAGAACGTCACAACCTGGACCAATTACTCTCACTCACACTGAGAGGTGTGTGGACCAATGAGCATACTGAGAGGTGTGTGGACCAATTACTCTGACTCATACTGAGAGGTGTGTGGACCAATTACTCTGACTCATACTGAGAGGTGTGTGGACCAATTACTCTGACTCATACTGAGAGGTGTGTGGACCAATGAGCATACTGAGAGGTGTGTGGACCAATTACTCTGACTCACAATGAGAGGTGTGTGGACCAATGAGCATACTGAGAGGTGTGTGGACCAATTACTCTGACTCACAATGAGAGGTGTGTGGACCAATGAGCATACTGAGAGGTGTGTGGACCAATGAGCATACTGAGAGGTGTGTGGACCAATTACTCTGACTCACAATGAGAGGTGTGTGGACCAATGAGCATACTGAGAGGTGTGTGGACCAATTACTCTGACTCACAATGAGAGGTGTGTGGACCAATGAGCATACTGAGAGGTGTGTGGACCAATTACTCTGACTCACAATGAGAGGTGTGTGGACCAATGAGCATACTGAGAGGTGTGTGGACCAATTACTCTGACTCACAATGAGAGGTGTGTGGACCAACGAGCATACTGAGAGGTGTGTGGACCAATTACTCTGACTCACAATGAGAGGTGTGTGGACCAATGAGCATACTGAGAGGTGTGTGGACCAATGAGCATACTGAGAGGTGTGTGGACCAATGAGCATACTGAGAGGTGTGTGGACCAATTACTCTGACTCACAATGAGAGGTGTGTGGACCAATGAGCATACTGAGAGGTGTGTGGACCAATTACTCTGACTCATACTGAGAGGTGTGTGGACCAATGAGCATACTGAGAGGTGTGTGGACCAATGAGCATACTGAGAGGTGTGTGTGTGCCCGTGGTGCTGGGTCGATACCTGCCAGTGTGTGTGTGTGTGTGCGTGCGTGTGTGTTCCCTGATCTTTATATGTGGTAATAAACCATTACATGATTTGAGGTTTTACTAGAGAGATTAAAGAGGTATGAGTCAGTACAGCCCTGTTCAACTACACTACTACACCACTACTGGCCCTGGGCTGCTGTTCAATTAGAAGGAGACCTCCTGCTGGTCTGGACGACCTCAGCCTGCTGTATCCTCCACTACTACACTACTACACTACTACACTACTACACTACTACACCACTACTGGCCCTGGGCTGCTGTTCAATTAGAAGGAGACCTCCTGCTGGTCTGGACGACCTCAGCCTGCTGTATCCTCCACTACTACACTACTACACTACTACACTACTACACTACTACACTACTACCTCAGCCTGCTGTATCCTCCACCACTACACTACTACACTACTACACTACTACACTACTCCACTACGACACTACTACACTACTACACTACTACACTACTACACTACTACACTACTACACCACTACTGGCCCTGGGCTGCTGTTCAATTAGAAGGAGACCTCCTGCTGGTCTGGACGACCTCAGCCTGCTGTATCCTCCACTACTACACTACTACACTACTACACTACTACACTACTACACCACTACTGGCCCTGGGCTGCTGTTCAATTAGAAGGAGACCTCCTGCTGGTCTGGACGACCTCAGCCTGCTGTATCCTCCACTACTACACTACTACACTACTACACTACTACACTACTACACTACTACCTCAGCCTGCTGTATCCTCCACCACTACACTACTACACTACTACACTACTACACTACTACACTACTACTGGTCTGGTCTGGACGACCTCAGCCTGCTGTATCCTCCACCACTACACTACTACACTACTACACTACTACACTACTACCTCAGCCTGCTGTATCCTCCACCACTACACTACTACACTACTACACTACTACACTACTACACTACTACTGGTCTGGTCTGGACGACCTCAGCCTGCTGTATCCTCCACTACTACACTACTACACTACTACACTACTACACTACTACACTACTACACTACTACCTCAGCCTGCTGTATCCTCCACTACTACACTACTACACTACTACACTACTACACTACTACCTCAGCCTGCTGTATCCTCCACCACTACACTACTACACTACTACACTACTACACTACTACACTACTACACTACTACCTCAGCCTGCTGTATCCTACACTACTACACTACTACACTACTACACTACTACCTCAGCCTGCTGTATCCTCCACTACTACACTACTACACTACCACACTACTACACTACTACACTACTACCTCAGCCTGCTGTATCCTCCACCACTACACTACTACACTACTACACTACTACACTACTACACTACTACCTCAGCCTGCTGTATCCTCCACCACTACACTACTACACTACTACACTACTACCTCAGCCTGCTGTATCCTCCACTACTACACTACTACACTACTACACCACTACACTACCACACTACTACACTACTACACTACTACTCTACTACACTACTACCTCAGCCTGCTGTATCCTCCACCACTACACTACTACACTACTACACTACCACACTGCTACACTACTACACTACTACACTACTACACTACTACACTACTACCTCAGCCTGCTGTATCCTCCACCACTACACTACTACACTACTACACTACTACACTACCACACTACTACACTACTACACTACTACACTACTACACTACTACCTCAGCCTGCTGTATCCTCCACCACTACACTACTACACTACTACACTACTACACTACCACACTACTACACTACTACACTACTATCTCAGCCTGCTGTATCCTCCACCACTACACTACTACACTACTACACTACTACACTACTACACTACTACCTCAGCCTGCTGTATCCTCACCACTACACTACTACACTACTACACTACTACACTACCACACTACTACACTACTACACTACTACCTCAGCCTGCTGTATCCTCCACCACTACACTACTACACCACTACACTACTACACCACTACACCACTACACCACTACACCACTACACCACTACACCACTACACCACTACACCACTACACCACTACACCACTACACCACTACACCACAACATTATTAAAACACCTCAACCCTCTACAGCCGTACCTCAACTCTCTACAGCAGTACCTCAGACCTCTACAGCAGTACCTCAGACCTCTACAGCAGTACCTCAGACCTCTACAGCAGTACCTCAGACCTCTACAGCAGTACCTCAGACCTCTACAGCAGTACCTCAGACCTCTACAGCCGTACCTCAGACCTCTACAGCAGTACCTCAGACCTCTACAGCCGTACCTCAGACCTCTACAGCAGTACCTCAACCCTCTACAGCAGTACCTCAACCCTCTACAGCAGTACCTCAGACCTCTACAGCAGTACCTCAGCCCTCTACAACAGTATCTCAGACCTCTACAGCAGTACCTCAACCCTCTACAGCAGTACCTCAACCCTCTACAGCAGTACCTCAACCCTCTACAGCAGTACCTCAGACCTCTACAGCAGTACCTCAACCCTCTACAGCAGTACCTCAGACCTCTACAGCAGTACCTCAACCCTCTACAGCAGTACCTCAACCCTCTACAGCAGTACCTCAGACCTCTACAGCAGTATCTCAGACCTCTACAGCCGTACCTCAGACCTCTACAGCCGTACCTCAACCCTCTACAGCAGTACCTCAAACCTCTACAGCAGTACCTCAGACCTCTACAGCAGTACCTCAACCCTCTACAGCAGTACCTCAACCCTCTACAGCAGTACCTCAACCCTCTACAGCAGTACCTCAACCCTCTACAGCAGTACCTCAGACCTCTACAGCCGTACCTCAACCCTCTACAGCAGTACCTCAACCCTCTACAGCAGTACCTCAACCCTCTACAGCAGTACCTCAGACCTCTACAGCAGTACCTCAACCCTCTACAGCAGTACCTCAGCCCTCTACACCAGTACCTCAACCCTCTACAGCAGTACCTCAACCCTCTACAGCAGTACCTCAACCCTCTACAGCAGTACCTCAGACCTCTACAGCAGTACCTCAGACCTCTACAGCAGTACCTCAACCCTCTACAGCAGTACCTCAACCCTCTACAGCAGTACCTCAGACCTCTACAGCAGTACCTCAGCCCTCTACAACAGTATCTCAGACCTCTACAGCAGTACCTCAACCCTCTACAGCAGTACCTCAACCCTCTACAGCAGTACCTCAGACCTCTACAGCAGTACCTCAGACCTCTACAGCAGTACCTCAACCCTCTACAGCAGTACCTCAGACCTCTACAGCCGTACCTCAACCCTCTACAGCAGTACCTCAACCCTCTACAGCAGTACCTCAGACCTCTACAGCAGTATCTCAGACCTCTACAGCCGTACCTCAGACCTCTACAGCCGTACCTCAACCCTCTACAGCAGTACCTCAAACCTCTACAGCAGTACCTCAGACCTCTACAGCAGTACCTCAACCCTCTACAGCAGTACCTCAACCCTCTACAGCAGTACCTCAACCCTCTACAGCAGTACCTCAACCCTCTACAGCAGTACCTCAGACCTCTACAGCCGTACCTCAACCCTCTACAGCAGTACCTCAACCCTCTACAGCAGTACCTCAACTCTCTACAGCAGTACCTCAGACCTCTACAGCAGTACCTCAACCCTCTACAGCAGTACCTCAGACCTCTACAGCAGTACCTCAACCCTCTACAGCAGTACCTCAACCCTCTACAGCAGTACCTCAACCCTCTACAGCAGTACCTCAACCCTCTACAGCAGTACCTCAGACCTCTACAGCAGTACCTCAACCCTCTACAGCAGTACCTCAGACCTCTACAGCAGTACCTCAACCCTCTACAGCAGTACCTCAACCCTCTACAGCAGTACCTCAGACCTCTACAGCAGTACCTCAGCCCTCTACAGCAGTACCTCAACCCTCTACAGCAGTACCTCAGCCCTCTACAGCAGTACCTCAGACCTCTACAGCAGTACCTCAACCCTCTACAGCAGTACCTCAGACCTCTACAGCAGTACCTCAACCCTCTACAGCAGTACCTCAACCCTCTACAGCAGTACCTCAGCCCTCTACAGCAGTACCTCAACCCTCTACAGCAGTACCTCAGACCTCTACAGCAGTACCTCAACCCTCTACAGCAGTACCTCAACCCTCTACAGCAGTACCTCAGACCTCTACAGCAGTACCTCAGACCTCTACAGCAGTACCTCAACCCTCTACAGCAGTACCTCAGACCTCTACAGCAGTACCTCAGACCTCTACAGCAGTACCTCAGACCTCTACAGCAGTACCTCAGACCTCTACAGCAGTACCTCAACCCTCTACAGCAGTACCTCAACCCTCTACAGCAGGGAGCTGACATGATAAAAGTAGCTTGGTGTCTAACCCTGACTACTGCATGTCCACACTAATGTGATAACAGCATGGTCTTTAACCAGACAGTGGTCTGTAACAGAGAGACCGTTAACACCACAGTAAAATACACAGCAGTGCTGTTCCCAGAACACGTCATGGTGTGGTGGTGTTGCTGTGACCAACCCGGTCTCAGGGTGACAGACTGAGGCTGGTGGTTTGGCACACTGCCCACTAAGCCACTCTCAACACCCAACAGCCTATCAGGGGCAGCCTATCAGGGGCAGCCTATCAGCGAGAAGCAGAGACGCTTCATTCAGACAAACTGACTCCAGATGTTCTATAAAGGAGACTACATTCATATTACGCACACACACACACACTCTCTCTCTTTCTCTCTCCTCTCTGTCATCCGTGTAGAGCTGTTCCCATCTGGCCTGGTGCAGGAAGGAGGAGAGAGAGGCCAGGGAGGAAGAGGAGAGTTAGGAGGAGGAGCAGCAATCCCCTCCACACAGCATTGAGTTTACATTGAGGGGCTCAGTCATTCCTCTGGGTTCTCAGTCTCAACATTCACTGTTTGAAATCTCATCAACATCAACTGGATGCACATGTTCCAACCAGGGCTCACAGAGAAATCTCACTTGTTAATTATCATGTATAAGACGCCATGTTCCACTGTAGGGCGAGACATACAGGGCCTTGTGGGTTGTGGTACAGTCCACAGTGTGTTGTGGTACAGTCCACAGTGTGTTGTGGTACAGTCCACAGTGTGTTGTGGTACAGTCCACAGTGTGTTGTGGTACAGTCCACATTGTGTTGTGGTATAGTCCACAGTGTGTTGTGGTACAGTCCACATTGTGTTGTGGTACAGTCCAAGTGTGTTGTGGTACAGTCCACAGTGTGTTGTGGTACAGTCCACATTGTGTTGTGGTACAGTCCACAGTGTGTTGTGGTACAGTCCACAGTGTGTTGTGGTTCAGTCCACATTGTGTTGTGGTACAGTCCACAGTGTGTTGTGGTTCAGTCCACATTGTGTTGTGGTACAGTCCACAGTGTGTTGTGGTATAGTCCACAGTGTGTTGTGGTACAGTCCACATTGTGTTGTGGTACAGTCCACAGTGTGTTGTGGTACAGTCCACATTGTGTTGTGGTACAGTCCACATTGTGTTGTGGTACAGTCCACAGTGTGTTGTGGTACAGTCCACAGTGTGTTGTGGTTCAGTCCACAGTGTGTTGTGGTACAGTCCACATTGTGTTGTGGTACAGTCCACAGTGTGTTGTGGTACAGTCCACAGTGTGTTGTGGTTCAGTCCACAGTGTGTTGTGGTACAGTCCACAGTGTGTTGTGGTACAGTCCACAGTGTGTTGTGGTACAGTCCACAGTGTGTTGTGGTACAGTCCACAGTGTGTTGTGGTACAGTCCACAGTGTGTTGTGGTACAGTCCACAGTGTGTTGTGGTTCAGTCCACAGTGTGTTGTGGTACAGTCCACAGTGTGTTGTGGTACAGTCCACATTGTGTTGTGGTACAGTCCACATTGTGTTGTGGGTTGTGGTACAGTCCACATTGTGTTGTGGTACAGTCCACAGTGTGTTGTGGTACAGTCCACATTGTGTTGTGTGTTGTGGTACAGTCCACAGTGTGTTGTGGTACAGTCCACAGTGTGTTGTGGTTCAGTCCACAGTGTGTTGTGGTACAGTCCACATTGTGTTGTGGTACAGTCCACAGTGTGTTGTGGTACAGTCCACAGTGTGTTGTGGTACAGTCCACATTGTGTTGTGGTACAGTCCACAGTGTGTTGTGGTACAGTCCACAGTGTGTTGTGGTACAGTCCACATTGTGTTGTGGTACAGTCCACATTGTGTTGTGGTACAGTCCACAGTGTGTTGTGGTTCAGTCCACATTGTGTTGTGGTACAGTCCACATTGTGTTGTGGTACAGTCCACAGTGTGTTGTGGTTCAGTCCACAGTGTGTTGTGGTTCAGTCCACAGTGTGTTGTGGTTCAGTCCACAGTGTGTTGTGGTACAGTCCACAGTGTGTTGTGGTACAGTCCACAGTGTGTTGTGGTACAGTCCACAGTGTGTTGTGGTACAGTCCACAGTGTGTTGTGGTACAGTCCACAGTGTGTTGTGGTACAGTCCACAGTGTGTTGTGGTTCAGTCCACAGTGTGTTGTGGTTCAGTCCACAGTGTGTTGTGGTACAGTCCACATTGTGTTGTGGTACAGTCCACAGTGTGTTGTGGTTCAGTCCACAGTGTGTTGTGGTACAGTCCACAGTGTGTTGTGGTACAGTCCACATTGTGTTGTGGTACAGTCCACATTGTGTTGTGGTACAGTCCACAGTGTGTTGTGGTTCAGTCCACAGTGTGTTGTGGTACAGTCCACAGTGTGTTGTGGTACAGTCCACAGTGTGTTGTGGTACAGTCCACAGTGTGTTGTGGTACAGTCCACAGTGTGTTGTGGTACAGTCCACAGTGTGTTGTGGTTCAGTCCACAGTGTGTTGTGGTACAGTCCACATTGTGTTGTGGTACAGTCCACAGTGTGTTGTGGTACAGTCCACAGTGTGTTGTGGTTCAGTCCACAGTGTGTTGTGGTACAGTCCACAGTGTGTTGTGGTACAGTCCACAGTGTGTTGTGGTACAGTCCACAGTGTGTTGTGGTACAGTCCACAGTGTGTTGTGGTACAGTCCACAGTGTGTTGTGGTACAGTCCACAGTGTGTTGTGGGTTGTGGTACAGTCCACATTGTGTTGTGGTACAGTCCACAGTGTGTTATGGTACAGTCCACATTGTGTTGTGGTACAGTCCACAGTGTGTTGTGGTACAGTCCACATTGTGTTGTGGTACAGTCCACAGTGTGTTGTGGTACAGTCCACAGTGTGTTGTGGTACAGTCCACATTGTGTTGTGGTACAGTCCACAGTGTGTTGTGGTACAGTCCACAGTGTGTTGTGGTACAGTCCACAGTGTGTTGTGGTACAGTCCACAGTGTGTTGTGGGTTGTGGTACAGTCCACAGTGTGTTGTGGTACAGTCCACATTGTGTTGTGGTACAGTCCACATTGTGTTGTGGTTCAGTCCACAGTGTGTTGTGGTACAGTCCACATTGTGTTGTGGTACAGTCCACATTGTGTTGTGGTACAGTCCACAGTGGGTTGTGGTACAGTCCACAGTGTGTTGTGGTACAGTCCACATTGTGTTGTGGTACAGTCCACAGTGTGTTGTGGTACAGTCCACATTGTGTTGTGGTTCAGTCCACAGTGTGTTGTGGTACAGTCCACAGTGTGTTGTGGTACAGTTCACAGTGTGTTGTGGTTCAGTCCACAGTGTGTTGTGGTACAGTCCACAGTGGGTTGTGGTTCAGTCCACAGTGGGTTGTGGTTCAGTCCACAGTGTGTTGTGGTACAGTCCACAGTGTGTTGTGGTACAGTCCACAGTGTGTTGTGGTACAGTCCACAGTGTGTTGTGGTTCAGTCCACAGTGTGTTGTGGTACAGTCCACAGTGTGTTGTGGTACAGTCCACAGTGTGTTGTGGTACAGTCCACATTGTGTTGTGGTACAGTCCACAGTGTGTTGTGGTACAGTCCACATTGTGTTGTGGTACAGTCCACAGTGTGTTGTGGTACAGTCCACAGTGTGTTGTGGTACAGTCCACAGTGTGTTGTGGTACAGTCCACAGTGTGTTGTGGTACAGTCCACATTGTGTTGTGGTACAGTCCACAGTGTGTTGTGGTACAGTCCACAGTGTGTTGTGGTACAGTCCACAGTGTGTTGTGGTACAGTCCACATTGTGTTGTGGTTCAGTCCACAGTGTGTTGTGGTACAGTCCACAGTGTGTTGTGGTACAGTCCACAGTGTGTTGTGGTACAGTCCACAGTGTGTTGTGGTACAGTCCACATTGTGTTGTGGGTTGTGGTACAGTCCACAGTGTGTTGTGGTACAGTCCACAGTGTGTTGTGGTACAGTCCACAGTGTGTTGTGGTACAGTCCACAGTGTGTTGTGGTACAGTCCACAGTGTGTTGTGGTACAGTCCACAGTGTGTTGTGGTACAGTCCACAGTGTGTTGTGGTTCAGTCCACATTGTGTTGTGGTACAGTCCACAGTGTGTTGTGGTACAGTCCACAGTGTGTTGTGGTACAGTCCACAGTGTGTTGTGGTACAGTCCACAGTGTGTTGTGGTTCAGTCCACAGTGTGTTGTGGTTCAGTCCACAGTGTGTCGTGGTACAGTCCACAGTGTGTTGTGGTACAGTCCACAGTGTGTTGTGGTTCAGTCCACAGTGTGTCGTGGTACAGTCCACAGTGTGTAGTGGTACAGTCCACAGTGTG
Source organism: Oncorhynchus keta (assembly GCF_023373465.1). Classification (NCBI taxonomy): domain Eukaryota; kingdom Metazoa; phylum Chordata; class Actinopteri; order Salmoniformes; family Salmonidae; genus Oncorhynchus; species Oncorhynchus keta. The sequence continues at coordinate 64,895 of NW_026287554.1, read as the reverse complement.
TTGTGGTACAGTCCACATTGTGTTGTGGTACAGTCCACATTGTGTTGTGGTACAGTCCACAGTGTGTTGTGGTACAGTCCACAGTGTGTTGTGGTACAGTCCACATTGTGTTGTGGTACAGTCCACATTGTGTTGTGGTACAGTCCACATTGTGTTGTGGTACAGTCCACAGTGTGTTGTGGTACAGTCCACAGTGTGTTGTGGTACAGTCCACAGTGTGTTGTGGTACAGTCCACATTGTGTTGTGGTACAGTCCACAGTGTGTTGTGGTACAGTCCACAGTGTGTTGTGGTACAGTCCACATTGTGTTGTGGTACAGTCCACAGTGTGTTGTGGTACAGTCCACAGTGTGTTGTGGTACAGTCCACATTGTGTTGTGGTACAGTCCACAGTGTGTTGTGGTACAGTCCACATTGTGTTGTGGTACAGTCCACAGTGTGTTGTGGTACAGTCCACAGTGTGTTGTGGTACAGTCCACAGTGTGTTGTGGTTCAGTCCACAGTGTGTTGTGGTACAGTCCACAGTGTGTTGTGGTACAGTCCACAGTGTGTTGTGGTACAGTCCACAGTGTGTTGTGGTACAGTCCACAGTGTGTTGTGGTACAGTCCACAGTGTGTTGTGGTTCAGTCCACAGTGTGTTGTGGTACAGTCCACAGTGTGTTGTGGTACAGTCCACAGTGTGTTGTGGTACAGTCCACAGTGTGTTGTGGTACAGTCCACAGTGTGTTGTGGTACAGTCCACAGTGTGTTGTGGGTTGTGGTACAGTCCACATTGTGTTGTGGTACAGTCCACAGTGTGTTATGGTACAGTCCACATTGTGTTGTGGTACAGTCCACAGTGTGTTGTGGTACAGTCCACATTGTGTTGTGGTACAGTCCACAGTGTGTTGTGGTACAGTCCACAGTGTGTTGTGGTACAGTCCACATTGTGTTGTGGTACAGTCCACAGTGTGTTGTGGTACAGTCCACAGTGTGTTGTGGTACAGTCCACAGTGTGTTGTGGTACAGTCCACAGTGTGTTGTGGGTTGTGGTACAGTCCACAGTGTGTTGTGGTACAGTCCACATTGTGTTGTGGTACAGTCCACATTGTGTTGTGGTTCAGTCCACAGTGTGTTGTGGTACAGTCCACATTGTGTTGTGGTACAGTCCACATTGTGTTGTGGTACAGTCCACAGTGGGTTGTGGTACAGTCCACAGTGTGTTGTGGTACAGTCCACATTGTGTTGTGGTACAGTCCACAGTGTGTTGTGGTACAGTCCACATTGTGTTGTGGTTCAGTCCACAGTGTGTTGTGGTACAGTCCACAGTGTGTTGTGGTACAGTTCACAGTGTGTTGTGGTTCAGTCCACAGTGTGTTGTGGTACAGTCCACAGTGGGTTGTGGTTCAGTCCACAGTGTGTTGTGGTACAGTCCACAGTGTGTTGTGGTACAGTCCACATTGTGTTGTGGTACAGTCCACAGTGTGTTGTGGTACAGTCCACATTGTGTTGTGGTTCAGTCCACAGTGTGTTGTGGTATAGTCAGTCCACAGTGTGTTGTGGTACAGTCCACAGTGTGTTGTGGTACAGTCCACAGTGTGTTGTGGTACAGTCCACAGTGGGTTGTGGTTCAGTCCACAGTGTGTTGTGGTACAGTCCACAGTGTGTTGTGGTACAGTCCACAGTGTGTTGTGGTACAGTCCACAGTGTGTTGTGGTACAGTCCACAGTGTGTTGTGGTACAGTCCACAGTGTGTTGTGGTACAGTCCACAGTGTGTTGTGGTACAGTCCACATTGTGTTGTGGTACAGTCCACAGTGTGTTGTGGTACAGTCCACAGTGTGTTGTGGTACAGTCCACAGTGTGTTGTGGTACAGTCCACAGTGTGTTGTGGTACAGTCCACATTGTGTTGTGGGTTGTGGTACAGTCCACAGTGTGTTGTGGTACAGTCCACAGTGTGTTGTGGTACAGTCCACAGTGTGTTGTGGTACAGTCCACAGTGTGTTGTGGTACAGTCCACAGTGTGTTGTGGTACAGTCCACATTGTGTTGTGTGTTGTGGTACAGTCCACAGTGTGTTGTGGTACAGTCCACAGTGTGTTGTGGTACAGCCTTTAGACAGTTCTCCTAGCATTTAGACTGCTCCCATAGCATCTAGACAGTTCTCCAAGCATTCAGACAGCTCACACAGCCTTTAGACTGCTCCCACAGCATTTAGACAGTTCTCTTATCAGTCAGACAGCTAACACAGCATTTAGACAGTTGTCCTAGCAGTCAGACAGCTCACACAACCTTTAGACTGCTCCCACAGCATTTAGACAGTTCTCCTATCAGTCAGACAGCTAACACAGCATTTAGACAGTTCTCCTAGCAGTCAGACAGCTAACACAGCATTTAGACAGTTCTCCTAGCAGTCAGACAGCTAACACAGCATTTAGACAGTTCTCCTAGCAGTCAGACAGCTAACACAGCATTTAGACAGTTCTCCTAGCAGTCAGACAGCTAACAAAGCATTTAGACAGTTCTCCTAGCAGTCAGACAGCTAACACAGCATTTAGACAGTTCTCCTAGCAGTCAGACAGCTAACACAGCATTTAGACAGTTCTCCTAGCAGTCAGACAGCTAACACAGCATTTAGACAGTTCTCCTAGCAGTCAGACAGCTAACACAGCATTTAGACAGTTCTCCTAGTGTTTTATCTAAAATTAGGATGATAACATTCCCAAAATATTCAGAGAATGTTTTTGATAATTCTGCAATATCTGTAACATTCTACATCTGTAACAACCAGAACATTCCCCAGACGTTCGCATTAGGTTTCCAGGTAATGTAGTAACGCAATGTACCAGTAATGTTTTCCCAGCAAACCAAAATTGGTTCTGTGAAAGTTCTGAGAACATTCGTTAGGTCGCAGCAAATGTTCTCATAACACAAAAACTGTCCAGCTAAGTGGATGATTCTACAGTGTTTATTTTAGGGTGCATAAAAGGTTCTCATAAAATGTAATTAGGTTGTGGAAACAGTAGGGGTACATTACAAGAGATAGGTTCCCAAAATGCAAATTATGCTCAGTTGTGTTGACAATCATACAATGTTTAAGTTAGGTTGCACAGGACGTTCCCTTAATGTTGTAAGAATGAAATAAGTCAGTATGTATTATGTTCTTAGCCTATTTGATTTAGGTTTGACGTAATATTCAATTTATGTTCCCACAATGTACATTTGACCTTGTCTTGGAGGTGCTCAGAACATTTCGGAACATTTAGAACATGTAATATTTAAGTTTGACCTAATATTACCACAACATTCCCAGCATGCAAATTAATGTTATCGGTAATGTAGCCATACTGATTCAACAGTAGCTCAGATGGGGAGAAGTCTGTCCATGATAAGGCCCTGCTCTACCTTCTTAACAACACTATCAACAAGGCAGGTCCTACAGGCTCTAGTTTCTTCCTTCTTAACAACACTATCAACAAGGCAGGACCTACAGGCCCTAGTTTCTACCTTCTTAACAACACTATCAACAAGGCAGGTCCTACAGGTCCTAGTTTCTACCTTCTTAACAACACTATCAACAAGGCAGGTCCTACAGGACCTAGTTTCTACCTTCTTAACAACACTATCAACAAGGCAGGTCCTACAGGTCCTAGTTTCTACCTTCTTAACAACACTATCAACAAGGCAGGTCCTACAGGCCCTAGTTTCTACCTTCTTAACAGCACTATCAACAAGGCAGGTCCTACAGGACCTAGTTTCTACCTTCTTAGCAACACTATCAACAAGGCAGGTCCTACAGGCCCTAGTTTCTACCTTCTTAACAACACTATCAACAAGGCAGGTCCTACTGGCCCTAGTTTCTACCTTCTTAACAACACTATCAACAAGGCAGGTCCTACTGGCCCTAGTTTCTACCTTCTTAACAACACTATCAACAAGGCAGGTCCTACAGGTCCTAGTTTCTACCTTCTTAACAACACTATCAACAAGGCAGGTCCTACAGGCCCTAGTTTCTACCTTCTTAACAACACTATCAACAAGGCAGGTCCTACAGGTCCTAGTTTCTACCTTCTTAACAACACTATCAACAAGGCAGGTCCTACAGGTCCTAGTTTCTACCTTCTTAACAACACTATCAACAAGGCAGGTCCTACAGGCCCTAGTTTTGTCACACCTGGACTACTGTTCAGTCGTGTGGTCAGGTGTCACAAAAAAAGGACTTAGGAAAATTGCAATTGTCTCAGAACAGGGCAGCAGGGATGTGCACAGATGTACACAGAGAGTTAACATGAATAATATGCTGAAAGTGGAGGAGAGATTGACTTCATCACTACTTGTATTTATGAGAGGTATTGACATGCACCGAGCTGTCGGTCTAAACTACTAACATAATATTCCATTTATGTTTCAGCACAGCTCAGACATCCATGCATACCCAACAAGACATGCCACCAGAGGTCTCTTCACAGTCCCCAAGTCCAGAACAGACTATAGGAGGCGCACAGTACTACATAGAGCCATGACTACATGGAACTCTATTCCACAGTACTACATAGAGCCATGACTACATGGAACTCTATTCCACAGTACTACATAGAGCCATGACTACATGGAACTCTATTTCACAGTACTACATAGTCATGACTACATGGAACTCTAATCCACAGTACTACATAGAGCCATGACTACATGGAACTCTATTCCACAGTACTACATAGAGACATGACGACATGGAACTCTATTCCACAGTACTACATAGAGCTATGACTGCATGGAACTCTATTCCACAGTACTACATAGAGCCATGACTACATGGAACTCTATTCCACAGTACTACATAGAGCCATGATGACATGGAACTCTATTCCACAGTACTACATAGAGCCATGACTACATGGAACTCTATTCCACAGTACTACATAGTCATGACTACATGGAACTCTATTCCACAGTACTACATAGAGCCATGACTACATGGAACTCGATTTCACAGTACTACATAGTCATGACTACATGGAACTCTATTCCACAGTACTACATAGAGCCATGACTACATGGAACTCTATTCCACAGTACTACATAGAGCCATGACTACATGGAACTCTATTCCACAGTACTACATAGAGACATGACTACATGGAGCTCTATTCCACAGTACTACATAGAGCCATGACTACATGGAACTCTATTCCACAGTACTACATAGAGCCATGACTACATGGAACTCTATTCCACAGTACTACATAGAGCCATGACTACATGGAGCTCTATTCCACAGTACTACATAGAGCCATGACTACATGGAACTCTATTCCACAGTACTACATAGAGCCATGACTACATGGAACTCTATTCCACAGTACTACATAGAGCCATGACTACATGGAACTCTATTCCACAGTACTACATAGAGACATGACTACATGGAACTCTATTCCACAGTACTACATAGAGCCATGACTACATGGAACTCTATTCCACAGTACTACATAGAGCCATGACTACATGGAACTCTATTCCACAGTACTACATAGAGCCATGACGACATGGAACTCTATTCCACAGTACTACATAGAGCCATGACTACATGGAACTCTATTCCACAGTACTACATAGAGCCATGACTACATGGAATTCTATTCCACAGTACTACATAGAGCCATGACTACATGGAACTCTATTCCACAGTACTACATAGAGCCATGACTACATGGAACTCTATTCCACAGTACTACATAGAGCCATGACTACATGGAACTCTATTCCACAGTACTACATAGAGCCATGACTACATGGAATTCTATTCCACAGTACTACATAGAGCCATGACTACATGGAACTCTATTCCACAGTACTACATAGAGCCATGACTACATGGAACTCTATTCCACAGTACTACATAGTCATGACTACATGGAACTCTATTCCACAGTACTACATAGAGCCATGACTACATGGAACTCTATTTCACAGTACTACATAGTCATGACTACATGGAACTCTATTCCACAGTACTACATAGAGCCATGACAACATGGAACTCTATTCCACAGTACTACATAGAGCCATGACTACATGGAACTCTATTCCACAGTACTACATAGAGCCATGACTACATGGAACTCTATTCCACAGTACTACATAGAGACATGACTACATGGAGCTCTATTCCACAGTACTACATAGAGCCATGACTACATGGAACTCTATTCCACAGTACTACATAGAGCCATGACTACATGGAACTCTATTCCACAGTACTACATAGAGCCATGACTACATGGAACTCTATTCCACAGTACTACATAGAGCCATGACTACATGGAACTCTATTCCACAGTACTACATAGAGCCATGACTACATGGAACTCTATTCCACAGTACTACATAGAGCCATGACTACATGGAACTCTATTCCACAGTACTACATAGAGCCATGACTACATGGAACTCTATTCCACAGTACTACATAGAGCCATGACTACATGGAACTCTATTCCACAGTACTACATAGAGCCATGACGACATGGAACTCTATTCCACAGTACTACATAGAGCCATGACGACATGGAACTCTATTCCACAGTACTACATAGAGCCATGACTACATGGAACTCTATTCCACAGTACTACATAGAGCCATGACTACATGGAACTCTATTCCACAGTACTACATAGAGCCATGACTACATGGAACTCTATTCCACAGTACTACATAGAGCCATGACTACATGGAACTCTATTCCACAGTACTACATAGAGCCATGACTACATGGAACTCTATTCCACAGTACTACATAGAACCATGACTACATGGAACTCTATTCCACAGTACTACATAGAGCCATGACTACATGGAACTCTATTCCACAGTACTACATAGAGCCATGAAACTCTATTCCACAGTACTACATAGTCATGACTACATGGAACTCTATTCCACAGTACTACATAGAGCCATGACTACATGGAACTCTATTCCACATCATGTAACTCATGCCAGCGTTACAATTAGATTTAAAAAACAGATAAACCACCTGATGGAACAGCGGGGACTGTGAAGAGACACTAACACACACGATAACATGATAACACGATAACACGATAACACGATAACACGATAACACGATAACACGATAACATGATAACACGATAACATGATAACACGATAACATGATAACACGATAACACGATAACACGATAACACGATAACACGATAACACGATAACATGATAACACGATAACATGATAACATGCGTAATTTGCCATAATTTTGCTGGAATGGGGATCCATAATAGATACAAATACAAAGCAGGAATCCACAGGTCTTGGGGGTGACCCCCTATGATGCCCTACTTCTTGTGTTTTTCACTTTGAAAGAAAACCAGGAGGTTGAGACCTGAGCAATTAACAATGGTCTGAAATGAGAATTTGCGTTAAATCTGGAGAGAAACATAGTGGGGATTCCAATTCCAATCCAATGTAATCTATAAAGCAGGAATCCGCAGGTCTTGGGCGACCCTTTGCCGCCCCATTTCTTGTGTAGTGTTTTCACATTGAACAAACACCAGGAGGTTGATCCCAAGCCTCCTCGGGCTGGACTTCTGGGTAAGGTGTGTCTTCGAGTTAAATCCCACCTACTCAAATGACCCTGCTGCCATGAATCCGGAGGAGAAATAAAGGAGAGAATAAAAGTCACTTGCAAACTAGCTAACGTTCCAGCCGCCAGAAACAAACACAGAGCAAACGAAGCCAACAATCCAACTTGTTTGCAGACTGTATCAGGGACAAAAGAAACAAGCATCGTGCCAGCTAACTAGGTGGTGGACAGCATTTTCAGCCCAGGACCACCCAGGACCACCCAGGACCACCCAGGACCACCCAGGACCACCCAGGACCACCGAGGACCACCCAGGACCACCCAGGACCACCCAGGACCACCCAGGACCACCCAGGACCACCCAGGACCACCCAGGACCACCCAGGACCACCCAGGACCACCCAGGACCACCCAGGACCACCCAGGACCACCCAGGACCACCCAGGACCACCCAGGACCACCCAACAAAAGCATTGAGCAGTAACATCACACAGACATGTATTTGTCAGGGAGATACTGGTGGAGACAGTATGATTTAGAGGGAACCTGAGATACTAGTGGAGACCAGGATGACTGATGAATAACCAGTCTGTCTATATACAGTATTGAATAACCAGTCTGTCTATATACAGTATTGATTCATATCTAGTGTTAACAGCCCACCAGTGATAATGTCTTCTCCCCCATTTAGCTGTAGACAACAGAGCATTGATGGTGATAATGTCTTCTCCCCCATTTAGCTGTAGTTAACAGAGCATTGATGGTGATAATGTCTTCTCCCCCATTTAGCTGTAGACAACAGAGCATTGATGGTGGTAATGTCTTCTCCCCCATTTAGCTGTAGTCAACAGAGCATTGATGGTGGTAATGTCTTCTCCCCCATTTAGCTGGGGTCAACAGAGCAATGATGGTGATAATGTCTTCTCCCCCATTTAGCTGTAGTTAACAGAGCATTGATGGTGATAATGTCTTCTCCCCATTTAGCTGTAGTCAACAGAGCATTGATGGTGGTAATGTCTTCTCCCCATTTAGCTGTAGTCAACAGAGCATTGATGGTGGTAATGTCTTCTCCCCATTTAGCTGTAGTCAACAGAGCATTGATGGTGGTAATGTCTTCTCCCCATTTAGCTGTAGACAACAGAGCATTGATGGTGGTAATGTCTTCTCCCCATTTAGCTGTAGACAACAGAGCATTGATGGTGATAATGTCTTCTCCCCATTTAGCTGGGGTCAACAGAGCATTGATGGTGATAATGTCTTCTCCCCATTTAGCTGGGGTCAACAGAGCATTGATGGTGATAATGTCTTCTCCCCCATTTAGCTGTAGACAACAGAGCATTGATGGTGGTAATGTCTTCTCCCCCATTTAGCTGTAGTCAACAGAGCATTGATGGTGATAATGTCTTCTCCCCCATTTAGCTGGGGTCAACAGAGCATTGATGGTGGTAATGTCTTCTCCCCCATTTAGCTGTAGTCAACAGAGCATTGATGGTGGTAATGTCTTCTCCCCCATTTAGCTGTAGACAACAGAGCATTGATGGTGATAATGTCTTCTCCCCCATTTAGCTGTAGTCAACAGAGCATTGATGGTGGTAATGTCTTCTCCCCCATTTAGCTGTAGTCAACAGAGCATTGATGGTGATAATGTCTTCTCCCCCATTTAGCTGGGGTCAACAGAGCATTGATGGTGATAATGTCTTCTCCCCCATTTAGCTGTAGTCAACAGAGCATTGATGGTGATAATGTCTTCTCCCCCATTTAGCTGTAGTTAACAGAGCATTGATGGTGATAATGTCTTCTCCCCCATTTAGCTGTAGTCAACAGAGCATTGATGGTGGTAATGTCTTCTCCCCCATTTAGCTGGGGTCAACAGAGCATTGATGGTGGTAATGTCTTCTCCCCCATTTAGCTGGGGTCAACAGAGCATTGATGGTGATAATGTCTTCTCCCCCATTTAGCTGTAGACAACAGAGCATTGATGGTGATAATGTCTTCTCCCCCATTTAGCTGTAGACAACAGAGCATTGATGGTGATAATGTCTTCTCCCCCATTTAGCTGTAGACAACAGAGCATTGATGGTGATAATGTCTTCTCCCCCATTTAGCTGTAGACAACAGAGCATTGATGGTGATAATGTCTTCTCCCCCATTTAGCTGTAGTCAACAGAGCATTGATGGTGATAATGTCTTCTCCCCCATTTAGCTGTAGACAACAGAGCATTGATGGTGATAATGTCTTCTCCCCCATTTAGCTGGGGTCAACAGAGCATTGATGGTGGTAATGTCTTCTCCCCATTTAGCTGTAGTCAACAGAGCATTGATGGTGGTAATGTCTTCTCCCCATTTAGCTGTAGTCAACAGAGCATTGATGGTGGTAATGTCTTCTCCCCCATTTAGCTGTAGTCAACAGAGCATTGATGGTGGTAATGTCTTCTCCCCATTTAGCTGGGGTCAACAGAGCATTGATGGTGATAATGTCTTCTCCCCATTTAGCTGTAGTCAACAGAGCATTGATGGTGATAATGTCTTCTCCCCATTTAGCTGGGGTCAACAGAGCATTGATGGTGATAATGTCTTCTCCCCATTTAGCTGGGGTCAACAGAGCATTGATGGTGGTAATGTCTTCTCCCCATTTAGCTGTAGACAACAGAGCATTGATGGTGGTAATGTCTTCTCCCCCATTTAGCTGTAGTCAACAGAGCATTGATGGTGGTAATGTCTTCTCCCCCATTTAGCTGGGGTCAACAGAGCAATGATGGTGATAATGTCTTCTCCACCATTTAGCTGTAGTTAACAGAGCATTGATGGTGATAATGTCTTCTCCCCCATTTAGCTGGGGTCAACAGAGCATTGATGGTGATAATGTCTTCTCCCCCATTTAGCTGGGGTCAACAGAGCATTGATGGTGATAATGTCTTCTCCACCATTTAGCTGTAGTTAACAGAGCATTGATGGTGGTAATGTCTTCTCCCCATTTAGCAGTAGACAACAGAGCATTTATGGTGGTAATGTCTTCTCCCCCAGGATAATGTCTCAGGATAATCTCCTCCTATTCCGCCAACATTGGGTTATCGTCACGGCCGTTGAATGAAGAGGACAGCGTGGTGAGCGTTCATATTATTGTATTTAGAAAAGACGCCCCAAAACAATAAACACTAACAAACACACTGTGAGGCTCATAAACAAAGTCAACTTCCCACAAAGAAAGGAGGGAAAAGGGCTACCTAAGTACGGTTCCCAATCAGAGACAACGATAGACAGCTGTCCCTGATTGAGAATCACACCAGCCAAAACATAGAAACACAAAGTCATAGAAAATCAAAACATAGAATGCCCACCCCAAATCACACCTGACCAAAGCAAATAGAGACATTAAAAGGCTCTCTAAGGTCAGGGCGTGACAGTTATCAAACCAAAATAATGTTTATTTGGTGTATGGACAGGATACAGCAGGGGGAGTACAGGAAGATGACATTGAGTTGTCATCCCAACCATTCAACCTATAATGAGAGAGGATCTCCTGGACCTGTTGGTGGAGGAAACAACATCAGCCATAAACTATGAGGAACATCCCAACCCTTCAGCTACATGATGAGGAACATCCTAACCCTTCAGCTACATGATGAGGAACATCCCAACCATTCAGCTACACTACATGATGAGGAACATCCCAACCATTCAGCTATACTACATGATGAGGAACATCCCAACCCTTCAGCTACACTACATGATGAGGAACATCCCAACCATTCAGCTATACTACATGATGAGGAACATCCCAACCCTTCAGCTACACTACATGATGAGGAACATCCCAACCATTCAGCTACACTACATGATGAGGAACATCCCAACCATTCAGCTACATGATGAGGAACATCCCAACCATTCAGCTATACTACATGATGAGGAACATCCCAACCATTCAGCTACATGATGAGGAACATCCCAACCATTCAGCTATACTACATGATGAGGAACATCCCAACCATTCAGCTACATGATGAGGAACATCCCAACCATTCAGCTATACCATACTATGATGAGGAACATCCCAACCATTCAGCTATACTACATGATGAGGAACATCCCAACCATTCAGCTACATGATGAGGAACATCCCAACCATTCAGCTATACTACATGATGAGGAACATCCCAACCATTCAGCTACATGATGAGGAACATCCCAACCATTCAGCTACACTGATGAGGAACATCCCAACCATTCAGCTACATGATGAGGAACATCCCAACCCTTCAGCTACCATTCAGCTACATGATGAGGAACATCCCAACCATTCAGCTATACTACATGATGAGGAACATCCCAACCATTCAGCTATACTACATGATGAGGAACATCCCAACCCTTCAGCTACATGATGAGGAACATCCCAACCATTCAGCTATACTACATGATGAGGAACATCCCAACCCTTCAGCTACATTATGAGGAACATCCCAACCCTTCAGCTACACTACATGATGAGGAACATCCCAACCCTTCAGCTACATGATGAGGAACATCCCAACCCTTCAGCTACACTGACATGATGATAACATCCCAACCCTTCAGCTACACTACATGATGAGGAACATCCCAACCCTTCAGCTACACTACATGATGAGGAACATCCCAACCCTTCAGCTACATGATGAGGAACATCCCAACCCTTCAGCTACATGATGAGGAACATCCCAACCATTCAGCTATACTACATGATGAGGAACATCCCAACCCTTCAGCTACATGATGAGGAACATCCCAACCATTCAGCTACATGATGAGGAACATCCCAACCCTTCAGCTACATGATGAGGAACATCCCAACCATTCAGCTATACTACATGATGAGGAACATCCCAACCCTTCAGCTACATGATGAGGAACATCCCAACCATTCAGCTATACTACATGATGAGGAACATCCCAACCCTTCAGCTACATGATGAGGAACATCCCAACCCTTCAGCTACATGATGAGGAACATCCCAACCATTCAGCTACATGATGAGGAACATCCCAACCATTCAGCTATACTACATGATGAGGAACATCCCCACCCTTCATCTACATGATGAGGAACATCCCAACCCTTCAGCTACACTACATGATGAGGAACATCCCAACCCTTCAGCTACACTACATGATGAGGAACATCCTAACCCTTCAGCTATACTACATGATGAGGAACATCCTAACCATTCAGCTACACTACATGATGAGGAACATCCTAACCCTTCAGCTACACTACATGATGAGGAACATCCTAACCCTTCAGCTATACTACATGATGAGGAACATCCTAACCATTCAGCTATACACATGATGAGGAACATCCCAACCCTTCAGCTACATGTCTGACTCCCACATGATGAGGAACATCCCAAGCCTTCAGCTACACTACATGATGAGGAACATCCTAACCCTTCAGCTACACTACATGATGAGGAACATCCTAACCCTTCAGCTATACTACATGATGAGGAACATCCCAACCCTTCATCTACATGATGAGGAACATCCCAACCATTCAGCTACACTACATGTTGAGGAACATCCCAACCCTTCAGCTACATGTTGAGGAACATCCCAACCATTCAGCTATACTACATGATGAGGAACATCCCAACCCTTCAGCTACATTATGAGGAACATCCCAACCCTTCAGCTACACTACATGATGAGGAACATCCCAACCATTCAGCTACATGATGAGGAACATCCCAACCCTTCAGCTACACTACATGATGAGGAACATCCCAACCCTTCAGCTACACTACATGATGAGGAACATCCCAACCCTTCAGCTACACTACATGATGAGGAACATCCCAACCCTTCAGCTACACTACATGATGAGGAACATCCCAACCCTTCAGCTACATGATGAGGACCATCCCAACCCTTCAGCTACATGATGAGGAACATCCCAACCCTTCAGCTACATGATGAGGAACATCCCAACCATTCAGCTACATGATGAGGAACATCCCAACCCTTCAGCTACATGATGAGGAACATCCCAACCATTCAGCTATACTACATGATGAGGAACATCCCAACCCTTCAGCTACATGATGAGGAACATCCCAACCATTCAGCTATACTACATGATGAGGAACATCCCAACCCTTCAGCTACATGATGAGGAACATCCCAACCCTTCAGCGACATGATGAGGAACATCCCAACCCTTCAGCTACATGATCCCAACCCTTCAGGAACATCCCAACCATTCAGCTATACTACATGATGAGGAACATCCCCACCCTTCATCTACATGATGAGGAACATCCCAACCCTTCAGCTACACTACATGATGAGGAACATCCCAACCCTTCAGCTACACTACATGATGAGGAACATCCTAACCCTTCAGCTATACTACATGATGAGGAACATCCTAACCATTCATGATGCTACACTACATGATGAGGAACATCCTAACCCTTCAGCTACACTACATGATGAGGAACATCCTAACCCTTCAGCTATACTACATGATGAGGAACATCCTAACCATTCAGCTACACTACATGATGAGGAACATCCCAAGCCTTCAGCTACACTGATGAGGAACATCCTAACCCTTCAGCTACACTACATGATGAGGAACATCCTATGATGAGGAACCCTTCAGCTATACTACAGGAACATGATGAGGAAACATCCCAACCCTTCATCTACATGATGAGGAACATCCCAACCATTCAGCTACACTACATGTTGAGGAACATCCCAACCCTTCAGCTACATGTTGAGGAACATCCCAACCCTTCAGCTACATGATGAGGAACATCCCAACCCTTCAGCTATACTACATGATGAGGAATATCCCAACCATTCAGCTACATGATGAGGAACATCCCAACCATTCAGCTATACTACATGATGAGGAACATCCCAACCATTCAGCTACATGAACCCTTCAGCTGACATGATGAGGAACATCCCAACCCTTCAGCTACATGATGAGGAACATCCCAAACATTCAGCTACACTACATTATGAGGAACATCCCAACCCTTCAGCTACATGATGAGGAACATCCTAACCCTTCAGCTACATGATGAGGAACATCCCAACCCTTCAGCTATACATGATGAGGAACATCCCAACCATTCAGCTATACTCCCACATGATGAGAAACATCCCAACCCTTCAGCTATGATGAGGAACATCCCACTACATGATGAGGAACATCCCAACCCTTCAGCCATTCAGCTACACTACATTATGAGGAACATCCCAACCCTTCAGCTACATGATGAGGAACATCCCAACCATTCAGCTATACTACATGATGAGGAACATCCCAACCATTCAGCTATACTACATGATGAGGAACATCCCAACCATTCAGCTACACTACATTATGAGGAACATCCCAACCCTTCAGCTACACCATTGAGGAACATCTATACTACATGATGAGGAACATCCCAACCATTCAGCTACACTACATTATGAGGAACATCCCAACCCTTCAGCTACATTCAGCTATGAGGAGGAACATCCCAACCATTCAGCTATGACTCCCAGGATGAGGGAACAACATTCAGCTACATGATGAGGAACCCCATTCAGCTATACTACATGATGAGGAACATCCCAACCCCTTCATGATGAGGAACATCCCAACCATTCAGCTATACATGATGAGGAACATCCCCCAACCCTTCAGCTACATGATGAGGAACATCCCAACCCTTCAGCTACATGATGAGGAACATCCCAACCCAGCTTCATGAGGAACATCCCCACCCTTCACATGATGAGGAACATCCCAACCATTCAGCTACATGATGATGGAACATCCCAACCCTTCAGCTACATGATGAGGAACATCCTAACCCTTCAGCTACATGATGAGGAACATCCCAACCATTCAGCTACATGATGAGGAACATCCCAACCCTTCAGCTACATGATGAGGAACATCCTAACCCTTCAGCTATACTATGATGAGGAACATCCCAACCCTTCAGCTACATGATGAGGAACATCCCAACCCTTCAGCTACTGATTCAGCTATACTACATGATGAGGAACATCCCAACCATTCAGCTATACTACATGATGAGGAACATCCCAATTCAGCTATACTACATGATGAGGAACATCCCAACCATTCAGCTATACTACATGATGAGGAACATCCCAACCCTTCAGCTATACTACATGATGAGGAACATCCCAACCATTCAGCTACTACATGATGAGGAACATCCCAACCCTTCAGCTACATGATGAGGAACATCCCAACCCTATACTACATGATGAGGAACATCCCAACCCTTCAGCTACATGATGAGGAACATCCCAACCCTTCAGCTACACTACATGATGAGGAACATCCCAACCATTCAGCTACACTACATGATGAGGAACATCCCAACCCTTCAGCTACATGATGAGGAACATCCCAACCATTCAGCTACATGATGAGGAACATCCCAACCCATCAGCTACACTACATGATGAGGAACATCCCAACCCTTCAGCTACATGATGAGGAACATCCCAACCATTCAGCTATACTACATGATGAGGAACATCCCAACCCTTCAGCTACATGATGAGGAACATCCCAACCATTCAGCTACATGATGAGGAACATCCCAACCCTTCAGCTACATGATGAGGAACATCCCAACCATTCAGCTATACTACATGATGAGGAACATCCCAACCCTTCAGCTACATGATGAGGAACATCCCAACCATTCAGCTACATGATGAGGAACATCCCAACCCTTCAGCTACATGATGAGGAACATCCCAACCCTTCAGCTACATGATGAGGAACATCCCAACCCTTCAGCTACATGATGAGGAACATCCCAACCATTCAGCTATACTACATGATGAGGAACATCCCAACCCTTCAGCTACACTACATGATGAGGAACATCATTCAGCTACATGATGAGGAACATCCCAACCCTTCAGCTACACTACATGATGAGGAACATCCCAACCCTTCAGCTACATGATGAGGAACATCCTAACCCTTCAGCTACACTACATGATGAGGAACATCCTAACCATTCAGCTACACTACATGATGAGGAACATCCTAACCCTTCAGCTACACTACATGATGAGGAACATCCTAACCCTTCAGCTATACTACATGATGAGGAACATCCTAACCATTCAGCTACACTACATGATGAGGAACATCCCAACCCTTCAGCTACACTACATGATGAGGAACATCCTAACCCTTCAGCTACACATGATGAGGAACATCCCATGATGAGGAACATCCTAACCCTTCAGCTATACTACATGATGAGGAACATCCCAACCCTTCATCTACATGATGAGGAACATCCCAACCATTCAGCTACACTTCACATGCTTGAGGAACATCCCAACCCTTCAGCTACATGTTGAGGAACATCCCAACCATTCAGCTATACTATGATGAGGAACATCCCAACCCTTCAGCTACATGATGAGGAACATCCCAACCCTTCAGCTACATGATGAGGAACATCCCAACCCTTCAGCTACATGATGAGGAACATCCCAACCATTCAGCTTCAGATGAGGAACATCCCAACCCTTCAGCATGATGATGAGGAACATCCCAACCCTTCAGCTCCCAACCCTTCATACATGATGAGGAACATCCCAACCACTTCAGCTACACTGATGAGGAACATCCCAACCCTTCAGCCTACATTGAGGAACATCCCAACCCTTCAGCTACACTACATTATGAGATGAGGAACATCATCCCAACCCTTCAGCTACAAGGAACATCCCAACCATTCAGCTATACTACATGATGAGGAACATCCCAACCCTTCAGCTACATGATGAGGAACATCCCAACCATTCAGCTACATGATGAGGAACATCCTAACCCTTCAGCTACATGATGAGGAACATCCCAACCCTTCAGCTATACTACATGATGAGGAACATCCCAACCCTTCAGCTACATGATGAGGAACATCCCAACCATTCAGCTACACTACATGATGAGGAACATCCCAACCCTTCAGCTACATGATGAGGAACATCCCAACCCTTCAGCTACATGATGAGGAACATCCCAACCATTCAGCTACATGATGAGGAACATCCCAACCATTCAGCTACATGATGAGGAACATCCCACCCTTCATCTACATGATGAGGAACATCCCAACCATTCAGCTACACTACATGATGAGGAACATCCCAACCCTTCATGATGAGGAACATCTAACCCTTCAGCTATGATGAGGAACATCCCAACCCTTCAGCTACATGATGAGGAACATAACCCTTCAGCTACATGATGAGGAACATCCCAACCATTCAGCTACACTACATGATGAGAACATCCCAACCATTCAGCTATACTACAACATCCTAACCCTTCAGCTACACTACATGATGAGGAACATCATCCAACCATTCAGCTACATGATGAGGAACATCCCAACCCTTCAGCTACACTACATGATGAGGAACATCCCAACCATTCAGCTACACTACATGATGAGGAACATCCCAACCCTTCAGCTACACTACATGATGAGGAACATCCCAACCCTTCAGCTACACTACATGATGAGGAACATCCCAACCCTTCAGCTACATGATGAGGAACATCCCAACCATTCAGCTATACTACATGATGAGGAACATCCCAACCATTCAGCTACATGATGAGGAACATCCCAACCATTCAGCTACATGATGAGGAACATCCCAACCCTTCAGCTACATGATGAGGAACATCCCAACCATTCAGCTATACTACATGATGAGGAACATCCCAACCCTTCAGCTACATGATGAGGAACATCCCAACCATTCAGCTACACTGATGAGGAACATGATGAACATCCCAACCCTTCAGGAAACATCCCAACCCTTCAGCTACATGATGAGGAACATCCCAACCCTTCAGCTACATGATGAGGAACATCCCAACCCTTCAGCTACATGAGGAACATCCCAACCCTTCATGAGGAACATCCCCAAGCCATTCAGCTACACTACATGATGAGGAACATCCTAACCCTTCAGCTACACTACATGATGAGGAACATCCTAACCCTTCAGCTATACTACATGATGAGGAACATCCTAACCATTCAGCTACACTACATGATGAGGAACATCCCAACCCTTCAGCTACACTACATGATGAGGAACATCCCAGCCCTTCAGCTACACTACATGATGAGGAACATCCCAACCCTTCAGCTACACTACATGATGAGGAACATCCCAACCCTTCAGCTACACTACATCCCAACCATTCAGATGATGAGAACATTCCTATACAGCTACATGATGAGGAACATCCCAACCCTTCATGAGGAACATCCCAACCCTTCAGCTACTATGATGAGGAACATCCCAACCATTCAGCTATACTACATGATGAGGAACATCCCAACCCTTCAGCTACATGATGAGGAACATCCCAACCCTTCAGCTACATGATGAGGAACATCCTAACCCTTCAGCTACATGATGAGGAACATCCCAACCCTTCAGCTACACTACATGATGAGGAACATCCCAACCCTTCAGCTACACTACATGATGAGGAACATCCCAACCCTTCAGCTACACTACATGATGAGGAACATCCCAACCCTTCAGCTACACTACATGATGAGGAACATCCCAACCCTTCAGCTACATGATGAGGAACATCCCAACCCTTCAGCTACATGATGAGGAACATCCCAACCCTTCAGCTACATGATGAGGAACATCCCAACCCTTCAGCTACATGATGAGGAACATCCTAACCCTTCAGCTACATGATGAGGAACATCCCAACCCTTCAGCTACACTACATAATGAGGAACATCCCAACCCTTCAGCTACATGATGAGGAACATCCCAACCCTTCAGCGACATGATGAGGAACATCCTAACCCTTCAGCTACATTATGAGGAACATCCCAACCCTTCAGCGACATGATGAGGAACATCCCAACCCTTCAGCTACATGATGAGGAACATCCTAACCATTCAGCTACATGATGAGGAACATCCCAACCCCTTCAGCTACATGATGAGGAACATCCCAACCCTTCAGCTACACTACATGATGAGGAACATCCCAACCCTTCAGCTACACTACATGATGAGGAACATCCTAACCCTTCAGCTATACTACATGATGAGGAACATCCTAACCATTCAGCTACACTACATGATGAGGAACATCCTAACCCTTCAGCTACACTACATGATGAGGAACATCCTAACCCTTCAGCTATACTACATGATGAGGAACATCCTAACCATTCAGCTACACTACATGATGAGGAACATCCCAAGCCTTCAGCTACACTACATGATGAGGAACATCCTAACCCTTCAGCTACACTACATGATGAGGAACATCCTAACCCTTCAGCTATACTACATGATGAGGAACATCCCAACCCTTCATCTACATGATGAGGAACATCCCAACCATTCAGCTACACTACATGTTGAGGAACATCCTACAACCCCTTCAGCTACATGTTGAGGAACATCCCAACCCTTCAGCTACATGATGAGGAACATCCCAACCCTTCAGCTATACTACATGATGAGGAATATCCCAACCATTCAGCTACATGATGAGGAACATCCCAACCATTCAGCTATACTACATGATGAGGAACATCCCAACCATTCAGCTACATGATGAGGAACATCCCAACCCTTCAGCTACATGATGAGGAACATCCCAAACATTCAGCTACACTACATTATGAGGAACATCCCAACCCTTCAGCTACATGATGAGGAACATCCTAACCCTTCAGCTACATGATGAGGAACATCCCAACCCTTCAGCTACATGATGAGGAACATCCCAACCATTCAGCTATACTACATGATGAGAAACATCCCAACCCTTCAGCTACACTGACATTATGAGGAACATCCCAACCCTTCAGCTACACTACATTATGAGGAAACATCCCAACCCTTCAGCTACATGATGAGGAACATCCCAACCATTCAGCTATACTACATGATGAGGAACATCCCAACCATTCAGCTATACTACATGATGAGGAACATCCCAACCATTCAGCTACACTACATTATGAGGAACATCCTAACCCTTCAGCTATACTACATGATGAGGAACATCCCAACCATTCAGCTACACTACATTATGAGGAACATCCCAACCCTTCAGCTACATGATGAGGAACATCCCAACCATTCAGCTATACTACAGGATGAGGAACATCCCAACCATTCAGCTATACTACATGATGAGGAACATCCCAACCCTTCAGCTACACTACATGATGAGGAACATCCCAACCATTCAGCTACATGATGAGGAACATCCCAACCCTTCAGCTACATGATGAGGAACATCCCAACCATTCAGCTACATGATGAGGAACATCCCAACCCTTCAGCTACATGATGAGGAACATCCCAACCCTTCAGCTACATGATGAGGAACATCCCAACCATTCAGCTACATGATGAGGAACATCCCAACCATTCAGCTACATGATGAGGAACATCCTAACCCTTCAGCTACATGATGAGGAACATCCCAACCCTTCAGCTACATGATGAGGAACATGCTAACTTTTCAGCTATACTACAGGATGAGGAACATCCCAACCATTCAGCTATACTACAGGATGAGGAACATCCCAACCATTCAGCTATACTACATGATGAGGAACATCCCAACCCTTCAGCTACACTACATGATGAGGAACATCCCAACCATTCAGCTACATTATGAGGAACATGCTAACTTTTCAGCTACACTACATGAGTCGCCATCAGCATTGTGTCGATGTTATGTTGTACCTGCTCCACCAGAAACCAACCAAATCAACTTGATTTCAATTCACAAGAGCGTCAGTCATTATCAATAGTCCAGTCCACCATGGTTCTGTTACTCTGACAGTAGTCCAGTCCTCCATGGTTCTGTTACTCTGACAGTAGTCCAGTCCTCCATGGTTCTGTTACTCTGACAGTAGTCCTCCATGGTTCTGTTACTCTGACAGTAGTCCTCCATGGTTCTGTTACTCTGACAGTAGACCAGTCCTCCATGGTTCTGTTACTCTGACAGTAGTCCAGTCCTCCATGGTTCTGTTACTCTGACAGTAGTCCAGTCCTCCATGGTTCTGTTACTCTGACAGTAGTCCAGTCTTCCATGGTTCTGTTACTCTGACAGTGTTAATGCTGATGCGAGAAACAAATCATATCACTGAAATGTAATAAAATCACTGTGTCAAAGGACTTTCTAAACCAAGTTTTCGTAGTAGACTCTAGCTCAATGTCTTTGTAAATCACTGTGTCAAAGGACTTTCTAAACCAAGTTTTCGTAGTGGACTCTAGCTCAATGTCTTTGTAAATCACTGTGTCAAAGGACTTTCTAAACCAAGTTTTCGTAGTGGACTCTAGCTCAATGTCTTTGTAAATCACTGTGTCAAAGGACTTTCTAAACCAAGTTTTCGTAGTGGACTCTAGCTCAATGTCTTTGTAAATCACTGTGTCAAAGGACTTTCTAAACCAAGTTTTCGTAGTAGACTCTAGCTCAATGTCTTTGTAAATCACTGTGTCAAAGGACTTTCTAAACCAAGTTTTCGTAGTAGACTCTAGCTCAATGTCTTTGTAAATCACTGTGTCAAAGGACTTTCTAAACCAAGTTTTTGTAGTGGACTCTAGCTCAATGTCTTTGTAAATCACTGTGTCAAAGGACTTTCTAAACCAAGTTTTCGTAGTGGACTCTAGCTCAATGTCTTTGTAAATCACTGTGTCAAAGGACTTTCTAAACCAAGTTTTCGTAGTAGACTCTAGCTCAATGTCTTTGTAAATGAATGTGTCAAGGTGCATCAAGAAAAAGGAGAATACTTCAAAAGAGCGTAACGTCTGCAGTTCTGTATGAGCACCAGTTTCCTACCAACCCTCTGCACCCATGTTCCTGAAGAAACTCTGGCTTGGTTGGTAGTGGGACAGGAGAGGCAAGTCTGAGTCTGTGGGGAATGTTGGCACTGTGTGGGAAAACATCAAACTAATTGTTACTTCGCAATGTCATATTCCAGGTCGCAGTTGCAAATGAGAATTTGTTCTCAACTGGCCTACCTGGTTAAATAAAGGTGTTCTCAACTAGCCTACCTGGTTAAATAAAGGTGTTCTCAACTAGCCTACCTGGTTAAATAAAGGTGTTCTCAAATAGCCTACCTGGTTAAATAAAGTTGTTCTCAACTAGCCTACCTGGTTAAATAAAGGTGTTCTCAACTAGCCTACCTGGTTAAATAAAGGTGTTCTCAACTAGCCTACCTGGTTAAATAAAGGTGTTCTCAACTAGCCTACCTGGTTAAATAAAGGTGTTATCAACTAGCCTACCTGGTTAAATAAAGGTGTTCTCAACTAGCCTACCTGGTTAAATAAAGGTGTTCTCAACTGGCCTACCCTGGTTAAATAAAGGTGTTCTCAACTAGCCTACCTGGTTAAATAAAGGTGTTCTCAACTAGCCTACCTGGTTAAATAAAGGTGTTCTCAACTAGCCTACCTGGTTAAATAAAGGTGAAATAAGAACTATTCCTGTACATACGCCAAATAAACATCTCACCTGAGAGAGAGGAGGTAGGTAATATACTGGCCATGGTCTCACCTGAGAGAGAGGAGGTAGGTAATATACTGCTCATGGTCTCACCTGAGAGAGAGGAGGTAGGTAATATACTGGCCATGGTCTCACCTGAGAGAGAGGAGGTAGGTAATATACTGGCCATGGTCTCACCTGAGAGAGAGGAGGTAGGTAATATACTGGCCGTGGTCTCACCTGAGAGAGAGGAGGTAGGTAATATACTGGCCATGGTCTCACCTGAGAGAGAGGGAGGTAGGTAATATACTGGCCGTGGTCTCACCTGAGAGAGAGGAGGTAGGTAATATACTGGCCGTGGTCTCACCTGAGAGACAGGAGCTAGGTAATATACTGGCCGTGGTCTCACCTGAGAGAGACAGGAGGTAGGTAATATACTGGCCATGGTCTCACCTGAGAGAGAGAAGGTAGGTAATATACTGGTCATGGTCTCACCTGAGAGAGAGGAGGTAGGTAATATACTGGCCATGGTCTCACCTGAGAGAGAGGAGGTAGGTAATATACTGGCCATGGTCTCACCTGAGAGAGAGGAGGTAGGTAATATACTGGCCATGGTCTCACCTGAGAGAGAGGAGGTAGGTAATATACTGCTCATGGTCTCACCTGAGAGTGAGGAGGTAGGTAATATACTGGCCATGGTCTCACCTGAGAGAGAGGAGGTAGGTAATATACTGGCCATGGTCTCACCTGAGAGAGAGGAGGTAGGTAATATACTGGCCGTGGTCTCACCTGAGAGAGAGGAGGTAGGTAATATACTGGCCATAATCTCACCTGAGAGAGAGGAGGTAGGTAATATACTGGCCGTGGTCTCACCTGAGAGAGGAGGTAGGTAATATACTGGCCGTGGTCTCACCTGAGAGACAGGAGGTAGGTAATATACTGGCCATGGTCTCACCTGAGAGAGACAGGAGGTAGGTAATATACTGGTCATGGTCTCACCTGAGAGAGAGGAGGTAGGTAATATACTGGTCATGGTCTCACCTGAGAGAGAGAGCTAGGTAATATACTGGCCGTGGTCTCACCTGAGAGAGACAGGAGGTAGGTAATATACTGGCCATGGTCTCACCTGAGAGAGACAGGAGGTAGGTAATATACTGGTCATGGTCTCACCTGAGAGAGAGGAGCTAGGTAATATACTGGCCGTGGTCTCACCTGAGAGAGACAGGAGGTAGGTAATATACTGGCCATGGTCTCACCTGAGAGAGACAGGAGGTAGGTAATATACTGGTCATGGTCTCACCTGAGAGAGAGGAGGTAGGTAATATACTGGCCGTGGTCTCACCTGAGAGACAGGAGCTAGGTAATATACTGGTCATGGTCTCACCTGAGAGAGAGGAGGTAGGTAATATACTGGTCATGGTCTCACCTGAGAGAGAGGAGGTAGGTAATATACTGGCCATGGTCTCACCTGAGAGAGAGGAGGTAGGTAATATACTGGCCATGGTCTCACCTGAGAGAGAGGAGGTAGGTAATATACTGGTCATGGTCTCACCTGAGAGAGAGGAGGTAGGTAATATACTGGCCATGGTCTCACCTGAGAGAGAGGAGGTAGGTAATATACTGGCCATGGTCTCACCTGAGAGAGAGGAGGTAGGTAATATACTGGCCATGGTCTCACCTGAGAGAGAGGAGGTAGGTAATATACTGGCCATGGTCTCACCTGAGAGAGAGGAGGTAGGTAATATACTGGCCATGGTCTCACCTGAGAGAGAGGAGGTAGGTAATATACTGGCCATGGTCTCACCTGAGAGAGACAGGAGGTAGGTAATATACGGGCCATGGTCTCACCTGAGAGAGATGCTCACAACCTCAACTTGTACAACCTCAGGTTCCTCTAAATCAGACTGTCTCCACCAGTATCTCAGGTTCCCTCTCGATCAGATTGTCTCCACCAGTATCTCACGTTCCCTCTCGATCAGACTGTCTCCACCAGTATCTCAGGTTCCCTCTAAATCAGACTGTCTCCAGCAGCATCTCAGGTTCCCTCTCAATCAGACTGTCTCCCCAGTATCTCAGGTTCCCTCTAAATCAGACTGTCTCCACCAGTATCTCAGGTTCCCTCTCGATCAGACTGTCTCCCCCAGTATCTCACGTTCCCTCTCGATCAGACTGTCTCCACCAGTATCTCAGGTTCCCTCTAAATCAGACTGTCTCCACCAGCATCTCAGGTTCCCTCTAAATCAGACTGTCTCCACCAGCATCTCAGGTTCCTCTAAATCAGACTGTTTCCAGCAGCATCTCAGGTTCCCTCTAGAGACAAGACTGTCTCCACCAGTATCTCAGGTTCCCTCTAGAGATCAGACTGTCTCCCCAGTATTTCAGGTTCCCTCTAAATCAGACTGTCTCCACCAGTATCTCAGGTTCCCTCTCAATCAGACTGTCTCCCCCAGTATCTCAGGTTCCCTCTAAATCAGACTGTCTCCACCAGTATCTCAGGTTCCCTCTCGATCAGACTGTCTCCCCAGTATCTCACGTTCCCTCTCGATCAGACTGTCTCCACCAGTATCTCAGGTTCCCTCTCGATCAGACTGTCTCCCCCAGTATCTCACGTTCCCTCTCGATCAGACTGTCTCCCCAGTATCTCAGGTTCCCTCTAAATCAGACTGTCTCCACCAGTATCTCAGGTTCCCTCTCGATCAGACTGTCTCCCCAGTATCTCACGTTCCCTCTCGATCAGACTGTCTCCAGCAGCATCTCAGGTTCCCTCTAAATCAGACTGTCTCCACCAGTATCTCAGGTTCCCTCTATATCAGACTGTCTCCACCAGCATCTCAGGTTCCCTCTAAATCAGACTGTCTCCACAAGCATCTCAGGTTCCCTCTAAATCAGACTGTCTCCACCAGCATCTCAGGCTCCCTCTAAATCAGACTGTTTCCACCAGTATCTCAGGTTCCCTCTAGAGATCAGACTGTCTCCCCAGTATCTCAGGTTCCCTCTAAATCAGACTGTCTCCACCAGTATCTTAGGTTCCCTCTAGAGATCAGACTGTCTCCCCCAGTATTTCAGGTTCCCTCTAAATCAGACTGTCTCCACCAGCATCTCAGGTTCCCTCTAAATCAGACTGTTTCCACCAGTATCTCAGGTTCCCTCTAAATCAGGCTGTCTCCACCAGTATCTCAGGTTCCCTCTAAATTAGACAGTCTCCACCAGTATCTCAGGTTCCCTCTAAATCAGACTGTCTCCACCAGTATCTCAGGTTCCCTCTAAATCAGACTGTCTCCACCAGCATCTCAGGTTCCCTCTAAATCAGACTGTTTCCACCAGTATCTCAGGTTCCCTCTAGAGACCAGACTGTCTCCACCAGTATCTCAGGTTCCCTCTAGAGATCAGACTGTCTCCCCCAGTATTTCAGGTTCCCTCTAAATCAGACTGTTTCTACCAGTATCTCAGGTTCCCTCTAAATCAGACTGTCTCCACCAATATCTCAGGTTCCCTCTAAATCAGACTGTGTCCACCAGTATCTCAGGTTCCCTCTAAATCAGACTGTCTCCACCAGCATCTCAGGTTCCCTCTAAATCAGACTGTTTCCACCAGTATCTCAGGTTCCCTCTAGAGATCAGACTGTCTCCCCCAGTATCTCAGGTTCCCTCTAAATCAGGCTGTCTCCACCAGTATCTCAGGTTCCCTCTAAATTAGACTGTCTCCACCAATATCTCAGGTTCCCTCTAAATCAGACTGTCTCCCCAGTATTTCAGGTTCCCTCTAAATCAGACTGTCTCCACCAATATCTCAGGTTCCCTCTAAATCAGACTGTCTCCACCAGTATCTCAGGTTCCCTCTAAATCAGACTGTCTCCACCAATATCTCAGGTTCCCTCTAAATCAGACTGTCTCCACCAGTATCTCAGGTTCCCTCTAAATCAGACTGTCTCCACCAATATCTCAGGTTCCCTCTAAATCAGACTGTTTCCACCAGTATCTCAGGTTCCCTCTAGATCAGACTGTCTCCACCAGTAAACCAAACACCCTAACATGTCAACAATCTGCAGCTTTAACTTGCTAACGTTAGTTAGTTGAAATAAAGGCTTTGGGAATCTGCTGGAGTGTATCTACATGATTCTATTGTTAGACTCGTTTCTGTACAAAACAGTCCGAATTCAGAAGATGTTAGCTAAGTATCTGTGTTCGCTAGCTTGGACATTCAGGTTATCAGCTAGCTAGTAAGCTAAAAACAGAACCCAACACTTACCTATCAGTGCATTAGAACGGTGGCCACTTTGGCGTCACTCTTCCGGCAGGGTAGCCTAGTGGTTAGAGCGTTGGACTGGTAACCGGAAGGTTGCAAGTTCAAATCCCGAGCTGACAAGGTACAAATCTGTCGTTCTGCCCCTGAACAGGCAGTTAACCCACTGTTCCTAGGCCGTCATTGTAAATAAGAATTTGTTCTTAACTGACTTGCCTAGTTAAATAAAGGTAAAATAAAATGAATTCCAACGTTTCTCCAGTTCCTGATCTTCTGCTTCTGTTTGAACTGATTCAGATCCAAGAACCCAGAATGATGTTTCTTTGGTCCTGGGTGGTCCTGGGTGGTCCTGGGTAGTCCTCGGTGGTCCTGGGTGGTCCTGGGTAGTCCTGGGTGGTCCTGGGTGGTCCTCGGTGGTCCTGGGTGGTCCTGGGTGGTCCTGGGTAGTCCTGGTGGTCCTGGGTGGTCCTGGGTAGTCCTGGGTAGTCCTCGGTGGTCCTGGGTGGTCCTGGGTGGTCCTGGGTGGTCCTGGGTGGTCCTGGGTGGTCCTGGGTGGTCCTGGGTGGTCCTGGGTGGTCCTGGGTGGTCCTGGGTGGTCCTGGGTGGTCCTGGGTGGTCCTGGGTGGTCCTGGGTGGTCCTGGGTGGTCCTGGGCTGAAAATGCTGTCCACCACCTAGTTAGCTGGCACGATGCTTGTTTCTTTTGTCCCTGATAGAGTCTGCAAACAAGTTGGCTTGTTGGCTTCGTTTGCTCTGTGTTTGTTTCTGGCGGCTGGAACGTTAGCTAGTTTGCAAGTGACTTTCTCTTCTCCTCCGCGGTCATGGCAGCAGAGTCATTTGAGTAGGTGGGATTTAACTCGAAGACACACCTTGCCCAGAAGGCCAGCCCGAGGAGGCTTGGGGTCAACCTCCTGGTGTTTGTTCAATGTGAAAACACTACACAAGAAATGGGGCGGAAAAGGGTCGCCCAAGACCTGCGGATTCCTGCTTTGTAGATTACATTGGATTGGAATTGGAATCCCCACGATGTTTCTCTCCAGATTTAACGCAAATTCTCATTTCAGACAACTGTTAAATATGGTCATTCAGAACACCATTTCTACGTTAGTAAAATGTTCATCAGTATCGTCAAATTAAATAAGAAAACAATTGAACTTTCTCGCAATTTCAAAATCCCATTTCATACGACTTTCAACCCAAGATTAAGTCCGGCATATGAAGAGGTTCTGAGGAACGTTTTAATAACTCAGAAAGTGCCTTTCACTGCGCCTGGAATAACATCGGAAAAACATGTGTACGCAACCAATCAAATTTGATTTGAATTGTGTTCTGTGTTGACCATCTTTGACTGAAACCCTATGAGGTCACAGCTATCCCCTGGTGCAGAGTATTAATGATCTGGCTGCTGGTATGAAGATTACAGGTTCAGAGGATTAATGATCTGGCTGCTGGTATGAAGATTACAGGTTCAGAGGATTAATGATCTGGCTGCTGGTATGAAGATTACAGGTTCAGAGGATTAATGATCTGGCTGCTGGTATGAAGATTACAGGTTCAGAGGATTAATGATCTGGCTGCTGGTATGAAGATTACAGGTTCAGAGGATTAATGATCTGGCTGCTGGTATGAAGATTACAGGTTCAGAGGATTAATGATCTGGCTGCTGGTATGAAGATTACAGGTTCAGAGGATTAATGATCTGGCTGCTGGTATGAAGATTACAGGTTCAGAGGATTAATGATCTGGCTGCTGGTATGAAGATTACAGGTTCAGAGGATTAATGATCTGGCTGCTGGTATGAAGATTACAGGTTCAGAGGATTAATGATCTGGCTGCTGGTATGAAGATTACAGGTTCAGAGGATTAATGATCTGGCTGCTGGTATGAAGATTACAGGTTCAGAGGATTAATGATCTGGCTGCTGGTATGACGATTACAGGTTCAGAGGATTAATGATCTGGCTGCTGGTATCTCTTATCATATCACCACAATGTTCCCACAACCTAATGAAACACTCTGAAAACCTTTAAAGAACAGATTAAATGTGTTCTGGGAACGTTCTTGTAACATCGGGTGAATGTTTTTGCACCCTGGAATCAAGATTGTAAAATAATCCACACAACTGGACAGTTTTAGATTTTTTGAGAACATTTGCCGCAAAATGCATTGGGAACGTTCACAGAACCCTTTTGGTTTGCTGGGTTGGTTCCAACCATTCCATGTGTTCCATGAAGATCTACTGGGAGGTAGAAATGTACTACCTTGTATTACCACAGCCTCCAATGACTATGTCCACCACTCCCATATACTGGAACAGCTCCATCCATTAGGTTGTTCTACATGGGAAAACGGGTGCTCAGCTGAGTAATACAGAATTCTGAGGAGGGGGAGCTCTGCCCCCTCCTCCGCTGAGGCGCTCTGCCCCCTCCTCCCCTGAGGCGCTCTGCCCCCTCCTCCCCTGAGGCGCTCTGCCCCCTCCTCTACTGAGGCACTCTGCCCCCTCCTCCCCTGAGGCGCTCTGCCCCCTCCTCCCCTGTGGCGCTCTGCCCCCTCCTCCCCTGAGGCGCTCTGCCCCCTCCTCCACTGAGGCGCTCTGCCCCCTCCTCCCCTGAGGCGCTCTGCCCCCTCCTCCCCTGAGGCACTCTGCCCCCTCCTCCCCTGAGGCGCTCTGCCCCCTCCTCCCCTGAGGCGCTCTGCCCCCTCCTCCACTGAGGCGCTCTGCCCCTCCTCCCCTGAGGCACTCTGCCACCTCCTCTACTGAGGTGCTCTGCCCCCTCCTCTGTAAGGCGCTCTGCCCCCTCCTCCACTGAGGTGCTCTGCCCCCTCCTCCCCTGAGGCACTCTGCCCCCTCCTCCACTGAGGCACTCTGCCCCCTCCTCTACTAAGGCGCTCTGCCCCCTCCTCCACTGAGGCGCTCTGCCCCCTCCTCCACTGAGGCACTCTGCCCCCTCCTCTACTGAGGCACTCTGACCCCTCCTCTACTGAGGCGCTCTGCCCCCTCCTCCACTGAGGCGCTCTGCCCCCTCCTCCACTGAGGCACTCTGCCCCCTCCTCTACTGAGGCACTCTGCCCCCTCCTCCACTGAGGTGCTCTGCCCCCTCCTCTACTGAGGCACTCTGCCCCCTCCTCTACTGAGGCACTCTGCCCCCTCCTCCACTGAGGTGCTGTGCCCCCTCCTCCCCTGTGGCACTCTGCCCCCTCCTCTACTGAGGCACTCTGCCCCCTCCTCCCCTGAGGCGCTCTGCCGCCTCCTCCCCTGAGGCGCTCTGCCCCCTCCTCCACTGAGGTGCTGTGCCCCCTCCTCACCTGTGGCACTCTGCCCCCTCCTCTACTGAGGCACTCTGCCCCCTCCTCCACTGAGGTGCTGTGCCCCCTCCTCCCCTGTGGCACTCTGCCCCCTCCTCTACTGAGGCACTCTGCCCCCTCCTCCCCTGAGGCGCTCTGCCGCCTCCTCCCCTGAGGCGCTCTGCCCCCTCCTCCACTGAGGTGCTGTGCCCCCTCCTCACCTGTGGCACTCTGCCCCCTCCTCTACTGAGGCACTCTGCCCCCTCCTCCCCTGAGGCGCCCTGCCGCCTCCTCCCCTGAGGCGCTCTGCCCCCTCCTCCCCTGAGGCGCTCTGCCCCCTCCTCCCCTGAGGCGCTCTGCCCCCTCCTCCCCTGAGGCGCTCTGCCCCCTCCTCCCCTGTGGCGCTCTGCCCCCTCCTCCCCTGAGGCGCTCTGCCCCCTCCTCTACTGAGGCGCTCTGCCCCCTCCTCCCCTGAGGCGCTCTGCCCCCTCCTCCCCTGAGACACTCTGCCCCCTCCTCCCCTGAGGCGCTCTGCCCCCTCCTCCCCTGAGGCTCTCTGCCCCCTCCTCCACTGAGGCGCTCTGCCCCCTCCTCCCCTGAGGCACTCTGCCCCCTCCTCTACTGAGGTGCTCTGCCCCCTCCTCTACTGAGGCGCTCTGCCCCCTCCTCCATTGAGGTGCTCTGCCCCCTCCTCCCCTGAGGCACTCTGCCCCCTCCTCCACTGAGGCACTCTGCCCCCTCCTCTACTAAGGCGCTCTGCCCCCTCCTCCACTGAGGTGCTCTGCCCCCTCCTCCACTGAGGCACTCTGCCCCCTCCTCTACTGAGGCACTCTGACCCCTCCTCTACTGAGGCGCTCTGCCCCCTCCTCCACTGAGGCGCTCTGCCCCCTCCTCCACTGAGGCGCTCTGCCCCCTCCTCCACTGAGGTGCTCTGCCCCCTCCTCCACTGAGGCGCTCTGCCCCCTCCTCCACTGAGGCACTCTGCCCCCTCCTCCACTGAGGCGCTCTGCCCCCTCCTCTACTGAGGCACTCTGCCCCCTCCTCCACTGAGGTGCTCTGCCCCCTCCTCTACTGAGGCACTCTGCCCCCTCCTCTACTGAGGCACTCTGCCCCCTCCTCCACTGAGGTGCTGTGCCCCCTCCTCCCCTGTGGCACTCTGCCCCCTCCTCTACTGAGGCACTCTGCCCCCTCCTCCCCTGAGGCGCTCTGCCGCCTCCTCCCCTGAGGCGCTCTGCCCCCTCCTCCACTGAGGTGCTGTGCCCCCTCCTCACCTGTGGCACTCTGCCCCTTCCTCTACTGAGGCACTCTGCCCCCTCCTCCCCTGAGGCGCTCTGCCGCCTCCTCCCCTGAGGCGCTCTGCCCCCTCCTCCCCTGAGGCGCTCTGCCGCCTCCTCCCCTGAGGCGCTCTGCCGCCTCCTCCCCTGAGGCGCTCTGCCCCCTCCTCCACTGAGGTGCTGTGCCCCCTCCTCCCCTGTGGCACTCTGCCCCTTCCTCTACTGAGGCACTCTGCCCCCTCCTCCCCTGAGGCGCTCTGCCGCCTCCTCCCCTGAGGCGCTCTGCCCCCTCCTCCCCTGAGGCGCTCTGCCGCCTCCTCCCCTGAGGCGCTCTGCCCCCTCCTCCCCTGACGCGCTCTGCCCCCTCCTCCCCTGAGGCGCTCTGCCCCCTCCTCCCCTGAGGCACTCTGCCCCCTCCTCCCCTGAGGCACTCTGCCGCCTCCTCCCCTGAGGCGCTCTGCCCCCTCCTCCACTGAGGTGCTGTGCCCCCTCCTCACCTGTGGCACTCTGCCCCTTCCTCTACTGAGGCGCTCTGCCCCCTCCTCCACTGAGGCGCTCTGCCCCCTCCTCCCCTGAGGCGCTCTGCCCCTTCCTCCCCTGAGGCACTCTGCCCCCTCCTCCCCTGAGGCACTCTGCCCCCTCCTCCCCTGAGGCACTCTGCCCCCTCCTCCCCTGAGGCACTCTGCCCCCTCCTCCACTGAGGCGCTCTGAAACCTCCTCCACTGAGGCGCTCTGCCCCCTCCTCCCCTGAGGCGCTCTGCCCCCTCCTCCACTGAGGCGCTCTGCCCCCTCCTCCCCTGAGGCGCTCTGCCCCCTCCTCCCCTGAGGCGCTCTGCCCCCTCCTCCACTGAGGCGCTCTGCCCCCTCCTCCCCTGAGGCACTCTGCCCCCTCCTCTACTGAGTCTAAATGCATATATAAAGGCAGAGTCTAAATGCATATATAAAGGCAGAGTCTAAATGCATATATAAAGGCAGAGTCTAAATGCATATATAAAGGCAGAGTCTAAATGCATATATAAAGGCAGAGTCTAAATGCATATATAAAGGCAGAGTCTAAATGCATACATAAAGACAGTCTAAATGCATACATAAAGACAGTCTAAATGCATACATAAAGACAGTCTAAATGCATACATAAAGGCAGTCTAAATGCATACATAAAGGCAGAGTCTAAATGCATACATAAAGGCAGAGTCTAAATGCATACATAAAGACAGTCTAAATGCATACATAAAGACAGTCTAAATGCATACATAAAGACAGTCTAAATGCATACATAAAGGCAGTCTAAATGCATACATAAAGGCAGAGTCTAAATGCATACATAAAGGCAGTCTAAATGCATACATAAAGGCAGAGTCTAAATGCATACATAAAGGCAGTCTAAATGCATACATAAAGGCAGTCTAAATGCATACATACAGGCAGAGTCTAAATGCATACATAAAGGCAGTCTAAATGCATACATAAAGGCAGTCTAAATGCATATATAAAGGCAGTCTAAATGCATACATAAAGACAGTCTAAATGCATACATAAAGACAGTCTAAATGTATACATAAAGGCAGTCTAAATGCATACATAAAGGCAGTCTAAATGCATACATAAAGGCAGTCTAAATGCATATATAAAGGCAGTCTAAATGCATATATAAAGGCAGTCTAAATGCATACATAAAGGCAGAGTCTAAATGCATACATAAAGGCAGTCTAAATGCATACATAAAGGCAGTCTAAATGCATATATAAAGGCAGTCTAAATGCATACATAAAGGCAGAGTCTAAATGCATACATAAAGGCAGTCTAAATGCATACATAAAGGCAGTCTAAATGCATACATAAAGGCAGTCTAAATGCATACATAAAGGCAGAGTCTAAATGCATACATAAAGGCAGTCTAAATGCATACATAAAGGCAGTCTAAATGCATACATAAAGGCAGTCTAAATGCATACATAAAGGCAGTCTAAATGCATACATAAAGGCAGTCTAAATGCATACATAAAGGCAGTCTAAATGCATACATAAAGGCAGTCTAAATGCATACATAAAGGCAGTCTAAATGCATACATAAAGGCAGAGTCTAAATGCATACATAAAGGCAGTCTAAATGCATACATAAAGGCAGTCTAAATGCATACATAAAGGCAGAGTCTAAATGCATACATAAAGGCAGTCTAAATGCATACATAAAGGCAGTCTAAATGCATACATAAAGGCAGTCTAAATGCATATATAAAGGCAGTCTAAATGCATACATAAAGACAGTCTAAATGCATACATAAAGGCAGTCTAAATGCATACATAAAGGCAGTCTAAATGCATACATAAAGGCAGTCTAAATGCATATATAAAGGCAGTCTAAATGCATACATAAAGGCAGTCTAAATGCATACATAAAGGCAGTCTAAATGCATACATAAAGGCAGAGTCTAAATGCATACATAAAGGCAGTCTAAATGCATACATAAAGGCAGTCTACATGCATACATAAAGGCAGAGTCTAAATGCATATATAAAGGCAGTCTATATGCATACATAAAGGCAGTCTAAATGCATACATAAAGACAGTCTAAATGCATACATAAAGGCAGTCTAAATGCATATATAAAGGCAGTCTAAATGCATACATAAAGACAGTCTAAATGCATACATAAAGGCAGTCTAAATGCATACATAAAGGCAGAGTCTAAATGCATACATAAAGGCAGTCTAAATGCATACATAAAGGCAGTCTAAATGCATACATAAAGGCAGAGTCTAAATGCATATATAAAGGCAGTCTATATGCATACATAAAGGCAGT
The DNA here is from genome assembly GCF_023373465.1 of Oncorhynchus keta. NCBI lineage: Eukaryota > Metazoa > Chordata > Actinopteri > Salmoniformes > Salmonidae > Oncorhynchus > Oncorhynchus keta. The sequence goes on along the minus strand of NW_026287554.1, from coordinate 30,152 downwards.
CTAAATGCATACATAAAGGCAGTCTAAATGCATATATAAAGGCAGTCTAAATGCATACATAAAGACAGTCTAAATGCATACATAAAGGCAGTCTAAATGCATACATAAAGGCAGTCTAAATGCATATATAAAGGCAGTCTAAATGCATATATAAAGACAGTCTAAATGCATACATAAAGGCAGTCTAAATGCATATATAAAGGCAGTCTAAATGCATACATAAAGACAGTCTAAATGCATACATAAAGGCAGTCTAAATGCATACATAAAGGCAGTCTAAATGCATACATAAAGACAGTCTAAATGCATACATAAAGGCAGTCTAAATGCATACATAAAGGCAGTCTAAATGCATACATAAAGGCAGTCTAAATGCATACATAAAGGCAGTCTAAATGCATACATAAAGGCAGTCTAAATGCATACATAAAGGCAGTCTAAATGCATACATAAAGGCAGTCTAAATGCATACATAAAGGCAGTCTAAATGCATACATAAAGGCAGTCTAAATGCATATATAAAGGCAGTCTAAATGCATACATAAAGGCAGTCTAAATGCATACATAAAGGCAGTCTAAATGCATACATAAAGGCAGAGTCTAAATGCATACATAAAGGCAGTCTAAATGCATACATAAAGGCAGTCTAAATGCATACATAAAGGCAGAGTCTAAATGCATACATAAAGGCAGTCTAAATGCATACATAAAGGCAGTCTAAATGCATACATAAAGGCAGTCTAAATGCATACATAAAGGCAGTCTAAATGCATACATAAAGGCAGTCTAAATGCATATATAAAGGCAGTCTAAATGCATGCATAAAGACAGTCTAAATGCATACATAAAGGCAGTCTAAATACATACATAAAGGCAGTCTAAATGCATACATAAAGGCAGTCTAAATGCATATATAAAGGCAGTCTAAATGCATATATAAAGGCAGTCTAAATGCTTACATAAAGGCAGTCTAAATGCATACATAAAGGCAGAGTCTAAATGCATACATAAAGGCAGTCTAAATGCATACATAAAGACAGTCTAAATGCATACATAAAGGCAGAGTCTAAATGCATACATAAAGGCAGTCTAAATGCATATATAAAGGCAGTCTAAATGCATACATAAAGGCAGTCTAAATGCATACATAAAGGCAGTCTAAATGCATACATAAAGGCAGAGTCTAAATGCATACATAAAGGCAGTCTAAATGCATACATAAAGACAGTCTAAATGCATACATAAAGGCAGAGTCTAAATGCATACATAAAGGCAGTCTAAATGCATATATAAAGGCAGTCTAAATGCATACATAAAGGCAGTCTAAATGCATACATAAAGGCAGTCTAAATGCATATATAAAGGCAGAGTCTAAATGCATATATAAAGGCAGTCTAAATGCATACATAAAGGCAGAGTCTAAATGCATACATAAAGGCAGTCTAAATGCATACATAAAGGCAGAGTCTAAATGCATACATAAAGGCAGAGTCTAAATGCATACATAAAGGCAGTCTAAATGCATACATAAAGGCAGTCTAAATGCATACATAAAGGCAGAGTCTAAATGCATACATAAAGGCAGTCTAAATGCATACATAAAGACAGTCTAAATGCATACATAAAGGCAGAGTCTAAATGCATACATAAAGGCAGTCTAAATGCATCCATAAAGACAGTCTAAATGCATACATAAAGGCAGAGTCTAAATGCATACATAAAGACAGTCTAAATGCATACATAAAGACAGTCTAAATGCATACATAAAGGCAGTCTAAATGCATACATAAAGGCAGAGTCTAAATGCATACATAAAGGCAGTCTAAATGCATACATAAAGGCAGAGTCTAAATGCATACATAAAGGCAGTCTAAATGCATACATAAAGACAGTCTAAATGCATACATAAAGGCAGTCTAAATGCATACATAAAGGCAGTCTAAATGCATACATAAAGGCAGTCTAAATGCATACATAAAGGCAGTCTAAATGCATACATAAAGGCAGTCTAAATGCATACATAAAGGCAGTCTAAATGCATACATAAAGGCAGTCTAAATGCATACATAAAGGCAGTCTAAATGCATACATAAAGGCAGTCTAAATGCATACATAAAGGCAGTCTAAATGCATACATAAAGGCAGTCTAAATGCATACATAAAGGCAGAGTCTAAATGCATACATAAAGGCAGTCTAAATGCATACATAAAGGCAGTCTAAATGCATACATAAAGGCAGAGTCTAAATGCATACATAAAGGCAGTCTAAATGCATACATAAAGGCAGTCTAAATGCATACATAAAGGCGGTCTAAATGCATACATAAAGGCAGGCAGTCTAAATGCATACATAAAGGCAGTCTAAATGCATATATAAAGGCAGTCTAAATGCATGCATAAAGACAGTCTAAATGCATACATAAAGGCAGTCTAAATACATACATAAAGGCAGTCTAAATGCATACATAAAGGCAGTCTAAATGCATATATAAAGGCAGTCTAAATGCATATATAAAGGCAGTCTAAATGCTTACATAAAGGCAGTCTAAATGCATACATAAAGGCAGAGTCTAAATGCATACATAAAGGCAGTCTAAATGCATACATAAAGACAGTCTAAATGCATACATAAAGGCAGAGTCTAAATGCATACATAAAGGCAGTCTAAATGCATATATAAAGGCAGTCTAAATGCATACATAAAGGCAGTCTAAATGCATACATAAAGGCAGTCTAAATGCATACATAAAGGCAGAGTCTAAATGCATACATAAAGGCAGTCTAAATGCATACATAAAGACAGTCTAAATGCATACATAAAGGCAGAGTCTAAATGCATACATAAAGGCAGTCTAAATGCATATATAAAGGCAGTCTAAATGCATACATAAAGGCCGTCTAAATGCATACATAAAGGCAGTCTAAATGCATATATAAAGGCAGAGTCTAAATGCATATATAAAGGCAGTCTAAATGCATACATAAAGGCAGAGTCTAAATGCATACATAAAGGCAGTCTAAATGCATACATAAAGGCAGAGTCTAAATGCATACATAAAGGCAGAGTCTAAATGCATACATAAAGGCAGTCTAAATGCATACATAAAGGCAGTCTAAATGCATACATAAAGGCAGAGTCTAAATGCATACATAAAGGCAGTCTAAATGCATACATAAAGACAGTCTAAATGCATACATAAAGGCAGAGTCTAAATGCATACATAAAGGCAGTCTAAATGCATCCATAAAGACAGTCTAAATGCATACATAAAGGCAGTCTAAATGCATACATAAAGACAGTCTAAATGCATACATAAAGACAGTCTAAATGCATACATAAAGGCAGTCTAAATGCATACATAAAGGCAGAGTCTAAATGCATACATAAAGGCAGTCTAAATGCATACATAAAGGCAGAGTCTAAATGCATACATAAAGGCAGTCTAAATGCATACATAAAGACAGTCTAAATGCATACATAAAGGCAGTCTAAATGCATACATAAAGACAGTCTAAATGCATACATAAAGGCAGTCTAAATGCATACATAAAGGCAGAGTCTAAATGCATACATAAAGACAGTCTAAATGCATACATAAAGACAGTCTAAATGCATACATAAAGGCAGTCTAAATGCATACATAAAGGCAGAGTCTAAATGCATACATAAAGGCAGTCTAAATGCATACATAAAGGCAGAGTCTAAATGCATACATAAAGGCAGTCTAAATGCATACATAAAGGCAGTCTAAATGCATACATAAAGGCAGTCTAATTGCATACATAAAGGCAGTCTAAATGCATACATAAAGGCAGTCTAAATGCATACATAAAGGCAGTCTAAATGCATACATAAAGGCAGTCTAAATGCATACATAAAGGCAGTCTAAATGCATACATAAAGGCAGTCTAAATGCATACATAAAGGCAGTCTAAATGCATACATAAAGGCAGAGTCTAAATGCATACATAAAGGCAGTCTAAATGCATACATAAAGGCAGAGTCTAAATGCATATATAAAGGCAGTCTAAATGCATACACAAAGGCAGTCTAAATGCATACATAAAGGCAGTCTAAATGCATACATAAAGGCAGTCTAAATGCATATATAAAGGCAGTCTAAATGCATACATAAAGGCAGTCTAAATGCATACATAAAGGCAGTCTAAATGCATACATAAAGGCAGTCTAAATGCATACATAAAGGCAGTCTAAATACATACATAAAGGCAGTCTAAATGCATACAGAAAGGCAGTCTAAATGCATGTATAAAGGCAGTCTAAATGCATATATAAAGGCAGAGTCTAAATGCATACATAAAGGCAGTCTAACCTTCCGATTACTAGTCCAAAGTTCTAACCACTAGGCTACCCTGCCACCCCATATAGGCAGTCTAAATGAAAACATTTTTCATATATATTCGTGATATATAGACCTAAAGGCCTTGACACAGTGATATATAGACCTAAAGGCCTTGACACAGTGATATATAGACCTAAAGGCAGAGACACCGTGATATATAGACCTAAAGGCCTTGACACAGTGATATACGCCTCAGTTTCATCACAAACCTGTAGAGCAACCTCTGTCCCGCGAAGTCCAGAAAGCATATTGCATGTAGAGTAACAGACAGTTAGTTACATGACCTACAGCAAGGTCAAGCAAGTCATTGTTTCCCACGTTTTCAGCCCACTAAACAACTATTGATTTAGAACCACAGAGCGTTACCGAAAGTCCCAAAGAAAACAGGAGCTGCCTCCTGTATTCCAGCCCCATGTCAACATCACCTCTGCCTAGTCACAGGGACAACTAAAAGATACTAAAAAAACAATGTGTCCAATCAGCGTCAGCTAAATATGATGTGGCTGTCCATGGTTCTGATTTCTCTGTGTGTGTGTGTGTGTGTGTGTGTGTGTGTGTGTGTGTGTGTGTGTGTGTGTGTGTGTGTGTGTGTGTGTGTGTGTGTGTGTGTGTGTGTGTGTGTGTGTGTGTGTGTGTGTGTGTGTGTGTACCCCCACAACAGGGGCACAACAATGTATGAATTTATGGTTGGATCATCATTGGCCAGTATGGAGAATTAAGTAAAACCACAAGTCCAAATCCCTCTCTCCGTCCATGGCTAATTTAAGAAAGGGCAAATTTTAGCTAGCTGGCTAGCTAGGCACCAGAGGACAACATTTTGTCAATGATGCATGCTCTCAATGGGATGCACTCAGACATCATTACAGATAGCCAGGGACACACTCCAACACTCAGACATCATTACAGATAGCCAGGGCCACGCTCCATCACTCAGACATCTTTACAGATAGCCAGGGGCACGCTCCATCACTCAGACATCTTTACAGATAGCCAGGGGCACGCTCCATCACTCAGACATCATTACAGATAGCCAGGGACACACTCCAACACTCAGACATCATTACAGATAGCCAGGGACACACTCCAACACTCAGACATCATTACAGATAGCCAGGGGCACGCTCCATCACTCAGACATCTTTACAGATAGCCAGGGGCACGCTCCATCACTCAGACATCTTTACAGATAGCCAGGGCCACGCTCCATCACTCAGACATCTTTACAGATAGCCAGGGGCACGCTCCAACACTCAGACATCATTACAGATAGCCAGGGGCACGCTCCATCACTCAGACATCTTTACAGATAGCCAGGGCCACGCTCCATCACTCAGACATCTTTACAGATAGCCAGGGCCACGCTCCATCACTCAGACATCATTACAGATAGCCAGGGCCACGCTCCATCACTCAGACATCTTTACAGATAGCCAGGGGCACACTCCAACACTCAGACATCATTACAGATAGCCAGGGGCACGCTCTATCACTCAGACATCTTTACAGATAGCCAGGGGCACGCTCCAACACTCAGACATCTTTACAGATAGCCAGGGGCACGCTCCATAATGAATTTTAAGAAGTTATTTGGCCACTTTAGTTGTGATACAAACCTTATTAAAACATATAAGCCCCTGAGAAACATGAGGTGGGAGACTATGATTAGAAAAAGTTTCAAAAAAATAAATACCATTGTTTCTTATACTGGGCATCATTCACTAGTGATACTACATCATTCACTAGGGATACTACATCATTCACTAGTGATACTACATCATTCACTAGTGATACTACATCATTCACTAGGGATACTACATCATTCACTAGTGATACTACATCATTCACTAGTGATACTACATCATTCACTAGTGATACTACATCATTCACTAGTGATACTACATCATTCACTAGGGATACTACATCATTCACTAGGGATACTACATCATTCACTAGTGATACTACATCATTCACTAGGGATACTACATCATTCACTAGTGATACTACATCATTCACTAGGGATACTACATCATTCACTAGGGATACTACATCATTCACTAGTGATACTACATCATTCACTAGGGATACTACATCATTCACTAGGGATACTACATCATTCACTAGTGATACTACATCATTCACTAGTGATACTACATCATTCACTAGTGATACTACATCATTCACCAGGGATACTACATCATTCACCAGGGATACTACATCATTCACTAGGGATACTACATCATTCACTAGTGATACTACATCATTCACTAGGGATACTACATCATTCACTAGGGATACTACATCATTCACTAGGGATACTACATCATTCACTAGTGATACTACATCATTCACTAGGGATACTACATCATTCACTAGTGATACTACATCATTCACTAGTGATACTACATCATTCACTAGTGATACTACATCATTCACTAGTGATACTACATCATTCACTAGTGATACTACATCATTCACAAGGGATACTACATCATTCACTAGGGACAATACATCATTCACAAGGGATACTACATCATTCACTAGTGATACTACATCATTCACTAGTGATACTACATCATTCACAAGGGATACTACATCATTCACTAGGGATACTACATTTCAGAAGGGATACTACATCATTCACTAGTGATACTACATCATTCACTAGTGATACTACATCATTCACTAGTGATACTACATCATTCACAAGGGATACTACATCATTCACTAGGGATACTACATCATTCACTGGGGATACTACATCATTCACTAGGGATACTACATCATTCACTAGTGATACTACATCATTCACTAGTGATACTACATCATTCACTAGTGATACTACATCATTCACAAGGGATACTACATCATTCCCTAGTGATACTACATCATTCACTGGGGATACTACATCATTCACTAGGGATACTACATCATTCACAAGGGATACTACATCATTCCCTAGTGATACTACATCATTCACTAGGGATACTACATTTCAGAAGGGATACTAGATCATTCCCTAGGGATACTACATCATTCACAAGGGATACTACATCATTCCCTAGTGATACTACATCATTCACTAGGGATACTACATCATTCACTAGTGATACTACATCATTCACTAGTGATACTACATCATTCACTAGTGATACTACATCATTCACTAGTGATACTACATCATTCACTAGTGATACTACATCATTCACTAGTGATACTACATCATTCACAAGGGATACTACATCATTCACTAGTGATACTACATCATTCACTAGTGATACTACATCATTCACTAGTGATACTACATCATTCACTAGTGATACTACATCATTCACTAGGGATACTACATCATTCACTAGTGATACTACATCATTCACTAGTGATACTACATCATTCACTAGGGATACTACATCATTCACTAGTGATACTACATCATTCACTAGTGATACTACATCATTCACTAGTGATACTACATCATTCACAAGGGATACTACATCATTCACTAGTGATACTACATCATTCACTAGTGATACTACATCATTCACTAGTGATACTACATCATTCACAAGGGATACTACATCATTCACTAGTGATACTACATCATTCACTAGTGATACTACATCATTCACTAGTGATACTACATCATTCACTAGTGATACTACATCATTCACAAGGGATACTACATCATTCACTAGTGATACTACATCATTCACTAGTGATACTACATCATTCACTAGTGATACTACATCATTCACTAGGGATACTACATCATTCACTAGTGATACTACATCATTCACTAGTGATACTACATCATTCACTAGTGATACTACATCATTCACTAGGGATACTACATCATTCACTAGTGATACTACATCATTCACTAGGGATACTACATCATTCACTAGGGATACTACATCATTCACTAGTGATACTACATCATTCACTAGTGATACTACATAATTCACTAGGGATACTACATTTCAGAAGGGATACTAGATCATTCACCAGGGATACAACATAATTCACAAGGGATATTTCATCATTCACAAGTGATGATGCCCAGCATAAGAAACAAAGGCTTTTGATGTAATCTTGCCTTTACATATACTATAATATATGTGTGAAATTAGTTTTGATTTAGAATAGACCATTATCATGGACCTGTATCGAAACAGGGGGAAAATACATGTCATTTATGCACCTACATAGCAAATGGAGGAGGCTTCTCCCCGTGGTTTATTGTCCTGCCAGTCAGGCAGGCTATACTCCTGTTGTAAAGATAAACACAGGCTATACTCCTGTTGTAAAGATAAACACAGGCTATACTCCTGTTGTAAACATAAACACAGGCTATACTCCTGTTGTAAAGATAAACACAGGCTATACTCCTGTTGTAAAGATAAACACAGGCTATACTCCTGTTGTAAAGATAAACACAGGCTATACTTCTGTTGTAAAGATAAACACAGGCTATACTCCTGTTGTAAAGATAAACACAGGCTATACTCCTGTTGTAAAGATAAACACAGGCTATACTCCTGTTGTAAAGATAAACACAGGCTATACTCCTGTTGTAAAGATAAACACAGGCTATACTCCTGTTGTAAAGATAAACACAGGCTATACTCCTGTTGTAAAGATAAACACAGGCTATACTCCTGTTGTAAAGATAAACACAGGCTATACTCCTGTTGTAAAGATAAACACAGGCTATACTCCTGTTGTAAAGATAAACACAGGCTATACTCCTGTTGTAAAGATAAACACAGGCTATACTCCTGTTGTAAAGATAAACACTGGGATTAATAGAAGGACAGTTGAGTGATAAATATAGTAGGCCGAGCCCATAGAAAGCTGATCCTCCTCTTTGTAGTTGAGGCCCGTCACTCTGTTTTCTCCCACAGCTGCACAGCCTATAGAAACGTTGTGCACCATGAGCTCATGGGCTCTCATTACGTTTTTTTTATGAGATTTTTCAATGCCATTTACATTGCTGTCAGTGGTTGAGTGTTTGGTGGGCCAGTTGTTTGGTGGGCTACTAATGACCATCAGCAGCATCAGAGCTGGGAGAAGACTAGTTACCGTGACTAAATGTTCATGTGGAATTTGACTGCCTTCATGACTCGCGACCGCTGGTGTGGCGTTAAGACGGTTACCGCAACAGCCCTAAATACACCCCACTGCTAGGCAACGCCCCCCACAATGCAGCAGCACACATTATCAAAAGGGACCACAAATGCAATTATGCATGTAATGTTTATAGAATCAAGGGTGAATAGAATGAATATAACAGGCTTGGAACCTCTAACCCTGGTAATATGACTGGTAAATAGAATGAATAGAACCTCTAACCCTGGTAATATAACTGGTAAATAGAATGAATAGAACATCTAACCCTGGTAATATGACTGGTAAATAGAATGAATAGAACATCTAACCCTGGTAATATGACTGGTAAATAGAATGAATAGAACCTCTAACCCTGGTAATATGACTGGTAAATAGAATGAATAGAACATCTAACCCTGGTAATATGACTGGTAAATAGAATGAATAGAACATCTAACCCTGGTAATATGACTGGTAAATAGAATGAATAGAACCTCTAACCCTGGTAATATGACTGGTAAATAGAATGAATAGAACATCTAACCCTGGTAATATGACTGGTAAATAGAATGAATAGAACCTCTAACCCTGGTAATATGACTGGTAAATAGAATGAATAGAACCTCTAACCCTGGTAATATGACTGGTAAATAGAATGAATATAACCTCTAACCCTGGTAAATAGAATGAATAGAACCTCTAACCCTGGTAAATAGAATGAATAGAACCTCTAACCCTGGTAATATGACTGGTAAATAGAATGAATAGAACATCTAACCCTGGTAATATGACTGGTAAATAGAATGAATAGAACCTCTAACCCTGGTAATATGAATGGTAAATAGAATGAATAGAACCTCTAACCCTGGTAAATAGAATGAATAGAACCTCTAACCCTGGTAAATAGAATGAATAGAACCTCTAACCCTGGTAATATGACTGGTAAATAGAATGAATAGAACCTCTAACCCTGGTAATATTACTGGTAAATAGAATGAATAGAACCTCTAACCCTGGTAATATGACTGGTAAATAGAATGAATAGAACCTCTAACCCTGGTAATATTACTGGTAAATAGAATGAATAGAACCTCTAACCCTGGTAATATGACTGGTAAATAGAATGAATAGAACCTCTAACCCTGGTAATATGACTGGTAAATAGAACCTGTAACCCTGGTAATATGACTGGTAAATAGAATGAATAGAAACTCTAACCCTGGTAATATGACTGGTAAATAGAACCTGTAACCCTGGTAATATGACTGGTAAATAGAATGAATAGAAACTCTAACCCTGGTAATATGACTGGTAAATAGAATGAATAGAACCTCTAACCCTGGTAATATTATTATATGAATATTATGCAAGTGATAATGTTATGAAAGAGATAATGTTATGAAAGAGATAATGTTATGAAATTGATAATGCTATGAAAGAGATACTATCATGAAGGAGACAATGCTATGAAATAGATAATGTTATGAAATTGATAATGTTATGAAAGAGATAATGTTATGAAATTGATAATGTTATGAAAGAGATACTATCATGAAGGAGACAATGCTATGAAAGAGATAATGTTATGAAATTGATAATGTTATGAAAGAGATAATGTTATGAAATTGATAATGCTATGAAAGAGATAAAATTATGAAGGAGACAATGCTATGAAAGAGATAATCCGATGAACGTGATAATGCTATGAAAGAGATAATCCGATGAACGTGACAATGCTATGAAAGAGATAATGTTATGAAATTGATAAAGTTATGAAAGAGATAATATTATGAAGGAGACAATGCTATGAAAGAGATAATCCGATGAATGTGATAATGCTATGAAAGAGATAATCCGATGAACGTGACAATGCTATGAAAGAGATAATCCGATGAACGCGATAATGCTATGAAAGAGATCATCCGATGAACGTGACAATGCTATGAAAGAGATAATCTGATGAATGTGATAATGCTATGAAAGAGATAATCCAATGAACGTGATAATGCTATGAAAGAGATAATCCGATGAACGTGACAATGCTATGAAAGAGATCATCCGATGAACGTGACAATGCTATGAAAGAGATCATTCGATGAACGCGACAATGCTATGAAAGAGATAATCCGATGAACGCGATAATGCTATGAAAGAGATAATCCGATGAACGTGACAATGCTGTGTGTCATTAAACACTGAGATTCTTTATCTCTGCATGACAAAGCTGATGTTGTAAACTCCATATCTGGAGGCTCTATCAGACCCATCTTTACATGCTGTTAATGCTCTCATCAATGTTGTAATGTCTGTCTACATTGTGTATAATGCCAGTAACAGTCCTACTTCCCTTCCAACCGTTTGATGTGTGAGGAGCAGAGACATGTTCAGCCAATCTCCTTATTCATTGTTCCTTATCTATTCACAGATCTAGTGTGGGAGTGGGAGTTTACTGGCATGTTTGGTAGCAGCAGTAACATCAGCTAGAGGCTTGTTTATATGTTGTCTGACCCCTCAACTCTGACCCCTCAGATCAGGACACGGCTGGTCCTCCGCCTTATCTCAACGGACCGCTGAAGGGCAGACCCTGTGTGTGTGTGTGTGTGTGTGTGTGTGTGTGTGTGTGTGTGTGTGTGTGTGTGTGCGTGCGTGTGTGCGTGCGTGCGTGCATGCGTGTGTGTGTGTGTATCTAACAGCAAAGCTGCTTTCGTAATAATCTCTGCGAGTAGAGAGGAGAGGAGGAGAGTAGAAAGAAGAGGTAGAGAGGAGGAGGAGGAGGAGAATAGGAAGAAGAGGGAGAGAGGAGGAGGTTGGTTAGAGAGGGGAGAAGAGGAGGAGGAGGAGGAGGGTTAGACAGGGGAGGAAGAGGAGGAGGAGGTTGGTTAGAGAGGGGAGAAGAGGAGGAGGAGGAGGAGGAGGAGGAGGAGGAGGAGGAGGAGGAGGAGAGAAGAAAGAAAAGGGAGAGAGGAGGAGGAGGAGGAGAATAGGAAGAAGAGGGAGAGAGGAGGAGGAGGTTGGTTAGAGAGGGGAGAAGAGGAGGAGGAGGAGGAGGGTTAGACAGGGGAGGAAGAGGAGGAGGAGGTTGGTTAGAGAGGGGAGAAGAGGAGGAGGAGGAGGAGGAGGAGGAGAATAGGAAGAAAAGGGAGAGAGGGAGGAGGAGGAGAATAGGAAGAAGAGGGAGAGGAGGAGGAGGAGAATAGGAAGAAAAGGGAGAGGAGGAGGAGGAGAATAGGAAGAAGAGGGAGAGAGGAGGAGGAGGAGAATAGGAAGAAAAGGGAGAGAGGGAGGAGGAGGAGAATAGGAAGAAAAGGGAGAGAGGAGGAGGAGGAGGAGGAGAATAGGAAGAAGAGGGAGAGGAGGAGGAGGAGAATAGGAAGAAGAGGGAGAGGAGGAGGAGGAGAATAGGAAGAAAAGGGAGAGAGGAGGAGGAGGAGAATAGGAAGAAGAGGGAGAGGAGGAGGAGGAGGAGAATAGGAAGAAAAGGGAGAGAGGAGGAGGAGGAGAATAGGAAGAAGAGGGAGAGGAGGAGGAGGAGAATAGGAAGAAGAGGGAGAGGAGGAGGAGGAGAATAGGAAGAAGAGGAAGAGAGGAGGAGGAGGTTGGTTAGAGAGGGGAGAAGAGGAGGAGGGTTAGACAGGGGAGGAAGAGGAGGCCCGGGGCAGATCCAGACAGTGATTATCTTGTTATCTTGTCAGAACATTGTCTGCTGTTATGTGTTATATTACTCCAGCAGTCAGAGGTAAATCACACAACACTCTGTTGAAGCTCCACACAAACACAGACACAAGACGAGCATCTAATTCAGGCTATTCAGGGAATGGATGGTCTTGAAGAGAAACTCTAGGCGCCACACTGCCTAATTCACCCCATGCTCTACCAAGGTTTTCCAGCACACAGCGTTGTCTACTGTACTCTATTAGACTCTATTGGACTCTACTGTACTCAATTAGACTCTAGTCTCTTGTCCTACTAACAGCCTAATTCACCCCATGCTCTACCAAGGTTTTCCAGCACACAGCGTTGTCTACTGTACTCTATTAGACTCTATTGGACTCTACTGTACTCAATTAGACTCTAGTCTCTTGGACTCTACTGTATTCTACTGTGTCCAACAGGACACTACTGTAATACTTAACTCTGCTGTACTACCAAACTCTACTGTGTTCTACTGGACTCTACTGTGTCATACTTAACTCTACTTTACTCTACTATACTCTACTGGACCTGTCTCTACTGACTGTACTTTGTGTCCTACAGGACTCTGCTGGACTCTACTGTGTCCTACTTAATTTTACTGAACTCTACTGTGTCCTACTGCTATACTGGAATCTACTGTATCCTACTGTACTCCACTGGGCTCTACTGTGTCCTACTGTACTCCACTGGGCTCTGCTGTGTCCTACTGTACTCTACTGGGCTCTACTGGACTCTAATAAACTCTACTGGGTCCTACTGGACTCTACTGTGTCCTACTTAACTCTACTGATTTCTACTGCTTCCTACTGGACTCTACTGAACTCTACTGCGTCCTACTTAGTTTTACTGAACTCTGCTGTGTCCTACTGAACTCTATTGAACTCTACTGGACTCTACTGTGTCCTACTGGACTCTACTGAACTCTACGCTGTCCTACTGGACTCTACTGAACTCTACGCTGTCCTACTGCACTCTCCTGGACTCTACTGTGTCCTACTGGACTCTACTGAACTCTACTGAACTCTACTGTATCCTACTGGACTCTACTTGAACTCTGCTGTGTCCTACTGGACTCTACTGAACTCTACTGAACTCTACGCTGTCCTACTGCACTCTCCTGGACTCTACTGTGTCCTACTGGACTCTACTGAACTCTACGCTGTCCTACTGGACTCTCCTGGACTCTACTGTGTCCTACTGGACTCTACTTGAACTCTGCTGTGTCCTACTGGACTCTACTGAACTCTACTGAACTCTACTGTGTCCTACTGGACTCTCCTGGACTCTACTGTGTCCTACTGGACTCTATTGAACTCTACTGAACTCTACTGTGTCCTACTGGACTCTACTGAACTCTACTGGACTCTACTGAACTCTGCTGTGTCCTACTGGACTCTACTTGAACTCTACTGTGTCCTACTTAACTCTATCAAACTATACTGTGTCCTACTGGCCTCTACTGAACTCTACTGCATCCTACTGGACTCTACTATGTCCTACTGAACTCTGGACTCTTCTGAACTCTACTGAACCCAAGATATAGGCTTCTTTAGGGCTGAACCCAAGCTATAGGCTTCTTTAGGGCCGAACCCAAGATAAAGGCTTCTGTAGGGCTGAACCAAAGCTATAAGCTTCTGTAGGGCTGAACCCAAGCTATAGGCTTCTTTAGGGCTGAACCCAAGAAATAGGCTTCTGTAGGGCTGAACCCAAGCTATGGGCTTCTGGAGGGCTGAACCCAAGCTATGGGCTTCTGGAGGGCTGAACCCAAGCTATGGGCTTCTGGAGGGCTGAACCCAAGAAATAGGCTTCTTTAGGGCTGAACCCAAGAAATAGGCTTCTTTAGGGCTGAACCCAAGAAATAGGCTTCTTTAGGGCTGAACCCAAGAAATATGCTTCTTTAGGGCTGAACCAAAGCTATGGGCTTCTTTAGGGCTGAACCCAAGAAATATGCTTCTTTAGGGCTGAACCAAAGCTATGGGCTTCTGTAGGAATGAACCCAAGAAATAGGCTTCTTTAGGGCTGAACCCAAGAAATAGTATAGTATTCATTATAGCCTGTGACTGGGCTTTAGAATGTTTCATTATAACCTATGACTGGGCTTCAGAATGTTTCATTATAGCCTATGACTGGGCTTTAGAATGTTTCATTATAACCTATGACTGGGCTTCAGAATGTTTCGTTATAACCTATGACTGGGCTTTAGAATGTTTCATTATAGCCTATGACTGGGCTTTAGAATGTTTCATTATAGCCTATGACTGGGCTTTAGAATGTTTCATTATAGCCTATGACTGGGCTTTAGAATGTTTCATTATAGCCTATGACTGGGCTTTAGAATGTTTCATTATAGCCTATGACTGGGCTTTAGAATGTTTCATTATAGCCTATGACTGGGCTTTAGAATGTTTCATTATAGCCTATGACTGGGCTTTAGGATGTTTCATTATAGCCTATGACTGGGCTTTAGGATGTTTCATTATAGCCTATGACTGGGCTTTAGGATGTTTCATTATAGCCTATGACTGGGCTTTAGGATGTTTCATTATAGCCTATGACTGGGCTTTAGGATGTTTCATTATAGCCTATGACTGGGCTTCAGAATGTTTCATTATAGCCTATGACTGGGCTTCAGAATGTTTCATTATAGCCTATGACTGGGCTTTAGAATGTTTCATTATAGCCTATGACTGGGCTTTAGAATGTTTCATTATAGCCTATGACTGGGCTTTAGAATGTTTCATTATAGCCTATGACTGGGCTTTAGAATGTTTCATTATAGCCTATGACTGGACTTTAGAATGTTTCATTATAACCTATGACTGGGCTTTAGAATGTTTCATTATAGCCTATGACTGGGCTTTAGAATGTTTCATTATAACCTATGACTGGGCTTTAGAATGTTTCATTATAGCCTATGACTGGGCTTTAGAATGTTTCATTATAGCCTATGACTGGGCTTTAGAATGTTTCATTATAGCCTATGACTGGGCTTTAGAATGTTTCATTATAACCTATGACTGGGCTTTAGAATGTTTCATTATAACCTATGACTGGGCTTTAGGATGTTTCATTATAGCCTATGACTGGGCTTTAGAATGTTTCATTATAGCCTATGACTGGGCTTTAGGATGTTTCATTATAGCCTATGACTGGGCTTTAGAATGTTTCATTATAACCTATGACTGGGCTTTAGAATGTTTCATTATAGCCTATGACTGGGCTTCAGAATGTTTCATTATAGCCTATGACTGGGCTTTAGAATGTTTCATTATAGCCTATGACTGGGCTTTAGAATGTTTCATTATAACCTATGACTGGGCTTTAGAATGTTTCATTATAGCCTATGACTGGGCTTTAGAATGTTTCATTATAACCTATGACTGGGCTTTAGAATGTTTCATTATAGCCTATGACTGGGCTTTAGAATGTTTCATTATAGCCTATGACTGGGCTTTAGAATGTTTCATTATAGCCTATGACTGGGCTTTAGAATGTTTCATTATAACCTATGACTGGGCTTCAGAATGTTTCATTATAGCCTATGACTGGGCTTTAGAATGTTTCATTATAGCCTATGACTGGGCTTTAGAATGTTTCATTATAGCCTATGACTGGGCTTCAGAATGTTTCATTATAGCCTATGACTGGGCTTCAGAATGTTTCATTATAGCCTATGACTGGGCTTTAGAATGTTTCATTATAGCCTATGACTGGGCTTCAGAATGTTTCATTATAGCCTATGACTGGGCTTCAGAATGTTTCATTATAGCCTATGACTGGGCTTTAGAATGTTTCATTATAGCCTATGACTGGGCTTTAGAATGTTTCATTATAGCCTATGACTGGGCTTTAGGATGTTTCATTATAGCCTATGACTGGGCTTTAGAATGTTTCATTATAGCCTATGACTGGGCTTTAGAATGTTTCATTATAGCCTATGACTGGGCTTTAGAATGTTTCATTATAACCTATGACTGGGCTTTAGAATGTTTCATTATAGCCTATGACTGGGCTTTAGAATGTTTCATTATAGCCTATGACTGGGCTTTAGAATGTTTCATTATAGCCTATGACTGGGCTTTAGAATGTTTCATTATAGCCTATGACTGGGCTTCAGAATGTTTCATTATAGCCTATGACTGGGCTTCAGAATGTTTCATTATAGCCTATGACTGGGCTTTAGGATGTTTCATTATAGCCTATGACTGGGCTTTAGAATGTTTCATTATAACCTATGACTGGGCTTTAGAATGTTTCATTATAGCCTATGACTGGGCTTTAGAATGTTTCATTATAGCCTATGACTGGGCTTTAGAATGTTTCATTATAGCCTATGACTGGACTTTAGAATGTTTCATTATAACCTATGACTGGGCTTTAGAATGTTTCATTATAGCCTATGACTGGGCTTTAGAATGTTTCATTATAACCTATGACTGGGCTTTAGAATGTTTCATTATAGCCTATGACTGGGCTTTAGAATGTTTCATTATAGCCTATGACTGGGCTTTAGAATGTTTCATTATAGCCTATGACTGGGCTTTAGAATGTTTCATTATAACCTATGACTGGGCTTTAGAATGTTTCATTATAACCTATGACTGGGCTTTAGGATGTTTCATTATAGCCTATGACTGGGCTTTAGAATGTTTCATTATAGCCTATGACTGGGCTTTAGGATGTTTCATTATAGCCTATGACTGGGCTTTAGAATGTTTCATTATAACCTATGACTGGGCTTTAGAATGTTTCATTATAGCTTATGACTGGGCTTCAGAATGTTTCATTATAGCCTATGACTGGGCTTTAGAATGTTTCATTATAGCCTATGACTGGGCTTTAGAATGTTTCATTATAGCCTATGACTGGGCTTTAGAATGTTTCATTATAGCCTATGACTGGGCTTTAGAATGTTTCATTATAGCCTATGACTGGGCTTTAGGATGTTTCATTATAGCCTATGACTGGGCTTTAGAATGTTTCATTATAACCTATGACTGGGCTTTAGAATGTTTCATTATAGCCTATGACTGGGCTTTAGAATGTTTCATTATAGCCTATGACTGGGCTTTAGAATGTTTCATTATAGCCTATGACTGGGCTTTAGAATGTTTCATTATAGCCTATGACTGGGCTTTAGAATGTTTCATTATAGCCTATGACTGGGCTTTAGAATGTTTCATTATAACCTATGACTGGGCTTTAGAATGTTTCATTATAGCCTATGACTGGGCTTTAGAATGTTTCATTATAGCCTATGACTGGGCTTTAGAATGTTTCATTATAGCCTATGACTGGGCTTTAGAATGTTTCATTATAACCTATGACTGGGCTTTAGAATGTTTCATTATAGCCTATGACTGGGCTTTAGAATGTTTCATTATAGCCTATGACTGGGCTTTAGAATGTTTCATTATAGCCTATGACTGGGCTTTAGAATGTTTCATTATAGCCTATGACTGGGCTTCAGAATGTTTCATTATAGCCTATGACTGGGCTTTAGAATGTTTCATTATAGCCTATGACTGGGCTTTAGGATGTTTCATTATAGCCTATGACTGGGCTTTAGAATGTTTCATTATAGCCTATGACTGGGCTTTAGAATGTTTCATTATAGCCTATGACTGGGCTTTAGAATGTTTCATTATAGCCTATGACTGGGCTTTAGAATGTTTCATTATAGCCTATGACTGGGCTTTAGAATGTTTCATTATAGCCTATGACTGGGCTTTAGAATGTTTCATTATAGCCTATGACTGGGCTTTAGAATGTTTCATTATAGCCTATGACTGGGCTTCAGAATGTTTCATTATAGCCTATGACTGGGCTTCAGAATGTTTCATTATAGCCTATGACTGGGCTTTAGGATGTTTCATTATAGCCTATGACTGGGCTTTAGGATGTTTCATTATAGCCTATGACTGGGCTTTAGGATGTTTCATTATAGCCTATGACTGGGCTTTAGGATGTTTCATTATAGCCTATGACTGGGCTTTAGAATGTTTCATTATAGCCTATGACTGGGCTTTAGAATGTTTCATTATAGCCTATGACTGGGCTTTAGAATGTTTCATTATAGCCTATGACTGGGCTTTAGAATGTTTCATTATAGCCTATGACTGGGCTTTAGAATGTTTCATTATAGCCTATGACTGGACTTTAGAATGTTTCATTATAACCTATGACTGGGCTTTAGAATGTTTCATTATAGCCTATGACTGGGCTTTAGAATGTTTCATTATAACCTATGACTGGGCTTTAGAATGTTTCATTATAGCCTATGACTGGGCTTTAGAATGTTTCATTATAGCCTATGACTGGGCTTTAGAATGTTTCATTATAGCCTATGACTGGGCTTTAGAATGTTTCATTATAACCTATGACTGGGCTTTAGAATGTTTCATTATAACCTATGACTGGGCTTTAGGATGTTTCATTATAGCCTATGACTGGGCTTTAGAATGTTTCATTATAGCCTATGACTGGGCTTTAGGATGTTTCATTATAGCCTATGACTGGGCTTTAGAATGTTTCATTATAACCTATGACTGGGCTTTAGAATGTTTCATTATAGCCTATGACTGGGCTTCAGAATGTTTCATTATAGCCTATGACTGGGCTTTAGAATGTTTCATTATAGCCTATGACTGGGCTTTAGAATGTTTCATTATAGCCTATGACTGGGCTTTAGAATGTTTCATTATAGCCTATGACTGGGCTTTAGAATGTTTCATTATAGCCTATGACTGGGCTTTAGGATGTTTCATTATAGCCTATGACTGGGCTTTAGAATGTTTCATTATAACCTATGACTGGGCTTTAGAATGTTTCATTATAGCCTATGACTGGGCTTCAGAATGTTTCATTATAGCCTATGACTGGGCTTCAGAATGTTTCATTATAGCCTATGACTGGGCTTTAGAATGTTTCATTATAGCCTATGACTGGGCTTTAGAATGTTTCATTATAGCCTATGACTGGGCTTTAGAATGTTTCATTATAACCTATGACTGGGCTTTAGAATGTTTCATTATAGCCTATGACTGGGCTTTAGAATGTTTCATTATAGCCTATGACTGGGCTTTAGAATGTTTCATTATAGCCTATGACTGGGCTTTAGAATGTTTCATTATAACCTATGACTGGGCTTTAGAATGTTTCATTATAGCCTATGACTGGGCTTTAGAATGTTTCATTATAGCCTATGACTGGGCTTTAGAATGTTTCATTATAGCCTATGACTGGGCTTTAGAATGTTTCATTATAGCCTATGACTGGGCTTCAGAATGTTTCATTATAGCCTATGACTGGGCTTTAGAATGTTTCATTATAGCCTATGACTGGGCTTTAGGATGTTTCATTATAGCCTATGACTGGGCTTTAGAATGTTTCATTATAACCTATGACTGGGCTTTAGAATGTTTCATTATAGCCTATGATTTTAGAATGTTTCATTATAGCCTATGACTGGGCTTTAGAATGTTTCATTATAGCCTATGACTGGGCTTTAGAATGTTTCATTATAGCCTATGACTGGGCTTTAGAATGTTTCATTATAGCCTATGACTGGGCTTTAGAATGTTTCATTATAGCCTATGACTGGGCTTCAGAATGTTTCATTATAGCCTATGACTGGGCTTCAGAATGTTTCATTATAGCCTATGACTGGGCTTTAGAATGTTTCATTATAGCCTATGACTGGGCTTTAGAATGTTTCATTATAGCCTATGACTGGGCTTTAGAATGTTTCATTATAGCCTATGACTGGGCTTCAGAATGTTTCATTATAGCCTATGACTGGGCTTCAGAATGTTTCATTATAGCCTATGACTGGACTTTAGAATTTTTCATTATAGCCTATGACTAGGCTTTAGAATGTTTCATTATAGCCTATGACTGGGATTCAGAATTTTTCATTATAGCCTATGACTGGGCTTTAGAATGTTTCATTATAGCCTATGACTGGGCTTTAGAATGTTTCATTATAGCCTATGACACTGTCATCCAGTTCCATGATTAGTGAGGATCAGGACTACTGTTTAACCCCTATTATAGTTCCATGATTAGTGAGGATCAGGGTAGATTTATAGGACTACTGTTTAACCCCTATTACAGTGCCATGATTAGTGAGGATCAGGACTACTGTTTAACCCCTATTACAGTGCCATGATTAGTGAGGATCAGGACTACTGTTTAACCCCTATTATAGTTCCATGATTAGTGAGGATCAGGGTAGATTTATAGGACTACTGTTTAACCCCTATTACAGTGCCATGATTAGTGAGGATCAGGACTACTGTTTAACCCCTATTACAGTGCCATGATTAGTGAGGGTCAGGACTACTGTTTAACCCCTATTACAGTGCCATGATTAGTGAGGATCAGGACTACTGTTTAACCCCTATTACAGTGCCATGATTAGTGAGGATCAGGACTACTGTTTAACCCCTATTACAGTGCCATGATTAGTGAGGATCAGGACTACTGTTTAACCCCTATTACAGTTCCATGATTAGTGAGTATCAGGGTAGATTTATAGGACTACTGTTTAACCCCTATTATGGTTCCATGATTAGTGAGTATCAGGGTAGATTTACAGGACTACTGTTTAACCCCTATTACAGTGCCATGATTAGTGAGGATCAGGACTACTGTTTAACCCCTATTACAGTGCCATGATTAGTGAGGATCAGGACTACTGTTTAACCCCTATTACAGTGCCATGATTAGTGAGGATCAGGACTACTGTTTAACCCCTATTACAGTGCCATGATTAGTGAGGATCAGGACTACTGTTTAACCCCTATTACAGTGCCATGATTAGTGAGGATCAGGACTACTGTTTAACCCCTATTACAGTTCCATGATTAGTGAGTATCAGGGTAGATTTATAGGACTACTGTTTAACCCCTATTATGGTTCCATGATTAGTGAGTATCAGGGTAGATTTATAGGACTACTGTTTAACCCCTATTATAGTTCCATGATTAGTGAGGATCAGGGTAGATTTATAGGACTACTGTTTAACCCCTATTACAGTTCCATGATTAGTGAGGATCAGGGTAGATTTATAGGACTACTGTTTAACCCCTATTACAGTTCCATGATTAGTGAGGATCAGGACTACTGTTTAACCCCTATTATAGTTCCATGATTAGTGAGGATCAGGGTAGATTTACAGGACTACTGTTTAACCCCTATTATAGTTCCATGATTAGTGAGGATCAGGACTACTGTTTAACCCCTATTACAGTTCCATGATTAGTGAGGATCAGGACTACTGTTTAACCCCTATTACAGTTCCATGATTAGTGAGGATCAGGACTACTGTTTAAACCCTATTATAGTTCCATGATTAGTGAGGATCAGGGTAGATTTACAGGACTACTGTTTAACCCCTATTACAGTGCCATGATTAGTGAGGATCAGGACTACTGTTTAACCCCTATTACAGTTCCATGATTAGTGAGTATCAGGGTAGATTTATAGGACTACTGTTTAACCCCTATTACCGTTCCATGATTAGTGAGGATCAGGGTAGATTCATAGGACTACTGTTTAACCCCTATTACAGTTCCATGATTAGTGAGGATCAGGGTAGATTTATAGGACTACTGTTTAACCCCTATTACAGTTCCATGATTAGTGAGGATCAGGACTACTGTTTAACCCCTATTACAGTTCCATGATTAGTGAGGATCAGGGTAGATTTATAGGACTACTGTTTAACCCCTATTACAGTTCCATGATTAGTGAGGATCAGGACTACTGTTTAACCCCTATTATAGTTCCATGATTAGTGAGGATCAGGGTAGATTTATAGGACTACTGTTTAACCCCTATTACAGTTCCATGATTAGTGAGGATCAGGACTACTGTTTAACCCCTATTACAGTTCCATGATTAGTGAGGATCAGGACTACTGTTTAACCCCTATTACAGTTCCATGATTAGTGAGGATCAGGACTACTGTTTAACCCCTATTACAGTGCCATGATTAGTGAGGATCAGGACTACTGTTTAACCCCTATTACAGTTCCATGATTAGTGAGGATCAGGGTAGATTTATAGGACTACTGTTTAACCCCTATTACAGTTCCATGATTAGTGAGGATCAGGACTACTGTTTAACCCCTATTACAGTTCCATGATTAGTGAGGATCAGGACTACTGTTTAACCCCTATTACAGTTCCATGATTAGTGAGGATCAGGGTAGATTTATAGGACTACTGTTTAACCCCTATTACAGTTCCATGATTAGTGAGGATCAGGGTAGATTTATAGGACTACTGTTTAACCCCTATTACAGTTCCATGATTAGTGAGGATCAGGGTAGATTTATAGGACTACTGTTTAACCCCTATTACAGTTCCATGATTAGTGAGGATCAGGGTAGATTTATAGGACTACTGTTTAACCCCTATTACAGTTCCATGATTAGTGAGGATCAGGACTACTGTTTAACCCCTATTACAGTGCCATGATTAGTGAGGATCAGGACTACTGTTTAACCCCTATTACAGTTCCATGATTAGTGAGGATCAGGGTAGATTTATAGGACTACTGTTTAACCCCTATTACAGTTCCATGATTAGTGAGGATCAGGGTAGATTTACAGGACTACTGTTTAACCCTTACTATACACTTTTATTCACCTTCCAATATTTTGTGGATTGAATTTGAAAATGGCAACTCTCAGGATGATTCAAACTGCTGTATTTTACACTCATTAATATATTATGTGAGTAAAGGTTCTCCCAACCATTAATGATTCATACATACTTTCATAACCCAAAAGGTTCTAAATAGTCTAGAAAAGCAGAGTAAAACTACCAACCCATTCTGTCCATGTCCATGTCCCTATATTCTGAACCCATTCTGTCCATGTCCGTCCCTATATTCTGAACCCATTCTGTCCATGTACGTCCCTATATTCTGAACCCATTCTGTCCATGTCCATGTACGTCCCTATATTCTGAACCCATTCTGTCCATGTACGTCCTATATTCTGAACCTGTTCTGTCCATGTACGTCCCTATATTCTGAATCCATCCTGTCCATGTACGTCCCTATATTCTGAACCCATTCTGTCCATGTCCGTCCCTATATTCTGAACCCATTCTGTCCATGTCCGTCCCTATATTCTGAACCCATTCTGTCCATGTCCGTCCCTATATTCTGAACCTGTTCTGTCCATGTCCGTCCCTATATTCTGAACCTGTTCTGTCCATGTACGTCCCTATATTCTGAACCTGTTCTGTCCATGTACGTCCCTATATTCTGAACCCATTCTGTCCATGTACGTCCCTATATTCTGAACCTGTTCTGTCCATGTACGTCCCTATATTCTGAACCTGTTTTGTCCATGCACGTCCCTATATTCTGAACCCATTCTGTCCATGTACGTCCCTATATTCTGAACCCATTCTGTCCATGTCCATGTACGTCCCTATATTCTGAACCTGTTCTGTTCATGTACGTCCCTATATTCTGAACCCATTCTGTCCATGTCCATGTCCGTCCCTATATTCTGAACCCATTCTGTCCATGTACGTCCCTATATTCTGAACCTGTTCTGTCCATGTACGTCCCTATATTCTGAACCCATTCTGTCCATGTCCATGTACCCTATATTCTGAACCTGTTCTGTTCATGTACGTCCCTATATTCTGAACCTGTTCTGTCCATGTACGTCCCTATATTCTGAACCTGTTCTGTCCATGTACGTCCCTATATTCTGAACCCATTCTGTCCATGTCCATGTACGTCCCTATATTCTGAACCTGTTCTGTCCATGTACGTCCCTATATTCTGAACCTGTTCTGTCCATGTACGTCCCTATATTCTGAACCTGTTCTGTCCATGTACGTCCCTATATTCTGAACCCATTCTGTCCATGTACGTCCCTATATTCTGAACCTGTTCTGTTCATGTACGTCCCTATATTCTGAACCTGTTCTGTCCATGTACGTCCCTATATTCTGAACCCATTCTGTCCATGTACGTCCCTATATTCTGAACCTGTTCTGTCCATGTACGTCCCTATATTCTGAACCTGTTCTGTCCATGTACGTCCCTATATTCTGAACCCATTCTGTCCATGTACGTCCCTATATTCTGAACCTGTTCTGTCCATGTCCGTCCCTATATTCTGAACCTGTTCTGTCCATGTACGTCCCTATATTCTGAACCTGTTCTGTCCATGTACGTCCCTATATTCTGAACCCATTCTGTCCATGTACGTCCCTATATTCTGAACCTGTTCTGTTCATGTACGTCCCTATATTCTGAACCCATTCTGTCCATGTACGTCCCTATATTCTGAACCTGTTCTGTCCATGTCCGTCCCTATATTCTGAACCTGTTCTGTCCATGTACGTCCCTATATTCTGAACCTGTTCTGTCCATGTCCGTCCCTATATTCTGAACCCGTTCTGTCCATGTCCGTCCCTATATTCTGAACCCATTCTGTCCATGTACGTCCCTATATTTTGAACCTGTTCTGTCCATGTCCATGTACGTCCCTATATTCTGAACCCATTCTGTCCATGTACGTCCCTATATTCTGAACCTGTTCTGTCCATGTACGTCCCTATATTCTGAACCTGTTCTGTCCATGTACGTCCCTATATTCTGAACCTGTTCTGTCCATGTCCGTCCCTATATTCTGAACCCATTCTGTCCATGTACGTCCCTATATTCTGAACCCATTCTGTCCATGTACGTCCCTATATTCTGAACCTGTTCTGTCCATGTACGTCCTATATTCTGAACCCATTCTGTCTGTCCATGTCCGTCCCTATATTCTGAACCCATTCTGTCCATGTACGTCCCTATATTCTGAACCTGTTCTGTCCATGTACGTCCCTATATTCTGAACCCATTCTGTCCATGTCCGTCCCTATATTCTGAACCTATTCTGTCCATGTCCGTCCCCCCTATATTCTGAACCTGTTCTGTCCATGTACGTCCCTATATTCTGAACCTGTTCTGTCCATGTCCATGTACGTCCCTATATTCTGAACCCATTCTGTCCATGTCCGTCCCTATATTCTGAACCTGTTCTGTCCATGTAATGTCCCTATATTCTGAACCTGTTCTGTCCATGTATGTCCCTATATTCTGAACCCATTCTGTCCATGTACGTCCCTATATTCTGAACCTGTTCTGTCCATGTCCATGTCCCTATATTCTGAACCTGTTCTGTCCATGTACGTCCCTATATTCTGAACCCATTCTGTCCATGTACGTCCCTATATTCTGAACCCATTCTGTCCATGTCCATGTCCCTATATTCTGAACCTGTTCTGTCCATGTACGTCCCTATATTCTGAACCCATTCTGTCCATGTCCATGTCCCTATATTCTGAACCCATTCTGTCCATGTACGTCCCTATATTCTGAACCTGTTCTGTCCATGTCCGTCCCTATATTCTGAACCTGTTCTGTCCATGTACATCCCTATATTCTGAACCCATTCTGTCCATGTACGTCCCTATATTCTGAACCTGTTCTGTCCATGTCCGTCCCTATATTCTGAACCCATTCTGTCCATGTACGTCCCTATATTCTGAACCCATTCTGTCCATGTCGTCCCTATATTCTGAACCCATTCTGTCCATGTCGTCCCTATATTCTGAACCCATTCCATGTCCATGTACGTCCCTATATTCTGAACCTGTTCTGTCCATGTCCATGTCCCTATATTCTGAACCCATTCTGTCCATGTCGTCCTATATTCTGAACCCATTCTGTCCATGTCCATGTACGTCCCTATATTCTGAACCCATTCTGTCCATGTACGTCCCTATATTCTGAACCTGTTCTGTCCATGTACGTCCCTATATTCTGAACCTGTTCTGTCCATGTACGTCCCTATATTCTGAACCCATTCTGTCCATGTCCGTCCCTATATTCTGAACCCATTCTGTCCATGTACGTCCCTATATTCTGAACCCATTCTGTCCATGTACGTCCCTATATTCTGAACCTGTTCTGTCCATGTACGTCCCTATATTCTGAACCTGTTCTGTCCATGTCCATGTACGTCCCTATATTCTGAACCCATTCTGTCCATGTACGTCCCTATATTCTGAACCCATTCTGTCCATGTACGTCCCTATATTCTGAACCCATTCTGTCCATGTACGTCCCTATATTCTGAACCCATTCTGTCCATGTACGTCCCTATATTCTGAACCTGTTCTGTCCATGTACGTCCCTATATTCTGAACCCATTCTGTCCATGTCCATGTCCCCTATATTCTGAACCCATTCTGTCCATGTCCGTCCCTATATTCTGAACCTGTTCTGTCCATGTACGTCCCTATATTCTGAACCTGTTCTGTCCATGTACGTCCCTATATTCTGAACCTGTTCTGTCCATGTCCGTCCTATATTCTGAACCCATTCTGTCCATGTCCATGTACGTCCCTATATTCTGAACCTGTTCTGTCCATGTCGTCCCTATATTCTGAACCCATTCTGTCCATGTACGTCCCTATATTCTGAACCCATTCTGTCCATGTCCATGTACGTCCCTATATTCTGAACCTGTTCTGTCCATGTACGTCCCTATATTCTGAACCCATTCTGTCCATGTACGTCCCTATATTCTGAACCCATTCTGTCCATGTCGTCCCTATATTCTGAACCCATTCTGTCCATGTCCGTCCCTATATTCTGAACCTGTTCTGTCCATGTACATCCCTATATTCTGAACCCATTCTGTCCATGTACGTCCCTATATTCTGAACCTGTTCTGTTCATGTCCGTCCCTATATTCTGAACCCATTCTGTCCATTCGTCCCTATATTCTGAACCCATTCTGTCCATGTCCATCCCTATATTCTGAACCCATTCTGTCCATGTCTGTCCCTATATTCTGAACCTGTCCATGTCTCCCTATATTCTGAACCTGTTCTGTCATGTATGTCCGTCCCTATATTCTGAACCCATTCTGTCCATGTACGTCCCTATATTCTGAACCCATTCTGTCCATGTCCATGTCCGTCCTATATTCTGAACCCATTCTGTCCATGTACGTCCCTATATTCTGAACCTGTTCTGTCCATGTACGTCCCTATATTCTGAACCTGTTCTGTCCATGTCCACGTCCTATATTCTGAACCTGTTCTGTCCATGTCCTGTCCTATATTCTGAACCCATTCTGTCCATGTACGTCCCTATATTCTGAACCCATTCTGTCCATGTATGTCCCTATATTCTGAACCTGTTCTGTCCATGTACGTCCCTATATTCTGAACCCATTCTGTCCATGTATGTCGTCCCTATATTCTGAACCCATTCTGTCCATGTACGTCCCTATATTCTGAACCCATTCTGTCCATGTACGTCCCTATATTCTGAACCCATGTCTGTCCATGTCCATGTCCCTATATTCTGAACCTGTTCTGTCCATGTTCTGTCATGTACGTCCCTATATTCTGAACCCATTCTGTCCATGTACGTCCCTATATTCTGAACCCATTCTGTCCATGTCTAGTCCCTATATTCTGAACCCATTCTGTCCATGTACGTCCCTATATTCTGAACCCATTCTGTCCATGTCCATGTCCCTATATTCTGAACCCATTCTGTCCATGTACGTCCCTATATTCTGAACCTGTTCTGTCCATGTCCATGTACGTCCCTATAACCTGTTCTGTCCATGTACCCATATTCTGTCTGTCCATGTACGTCCCTATATTCTGAACCTGTCCTGTCCATGTCCATGTACGTCCCTATATTCTGAACCCATTCTGTCCATGTCCGTCCCTATATTCTGAACCCATTCTGTCCATGTACGTCCCTATATTCTGAACCCATTCTGTCCATGTACGTCCCTATATTCTGAACCTGTTCTGTCCATGTACGTCCCTATATTCTGAACCCATTCTGTCCATGTACGTCCCTATATTCTGAACCCATTCTGTCCATGTACGTCCCTATATTCTGAACCCATTCTGTCCATGTACGTCCCTATATTCTGAACCTGTTCTGTCCATGTACGTCCCTATATTCTGAACCTGTTCTGTCCATGTCCATGTACGTCCCTATATTCTGAACCCATTCTGTCCATGTCCATCCCTATATTCTGAACCTGTTCTGTCCATGTCCGTCCCTATATTCTGAACCCATTCTGTCCATGTATGTCCCTATATTCTGAACCCATTCTGTCCATGTATGTCCCTATATTCTGAACCCATTCTGTCCATGTACGTCCCTATATTCTGAACCTATTCTGTCCATGTCCGTCCCTATATTCTGAACCCATTCTGTCCATGTACGTCCCTATATTCTGAACCCATTCTGTCCATGTACGTCCCTATATTCTGAACCCATTCTGTCCATGTACGTCCCTATATTCTGAACCTGTTCTGTCCATGTCCATGTCCCCTATATTCTGAACCTGTTTGTCTGTCCATGTCCGTCCCTATATTCTGAACCCATTCTGTCCATGTACGTCCCTATATTCTGAACCTTCTGTCCATGTACGTCCCTATATTCTGAACCTTTCTGTCCATGTACGTCCCTATATTCTGAACCCATTCTGTCCATGTACGTCCCTATATTCTGAACCCATTCTGTCCATGTCCATGTACGTCCCCTATATTCTGAACCCATTCTGTCCATGTACGTCCCTATATTCTGAACCCATTCTGTCCATGTACGTCCCTATATTCTGAACCTGTATGTCATAGCCCCTATTTCTGAACCCATTCTGTCCATGTATGTCCCTATATTCTGAACCTGTTCTGTCCATGTCCGTCCTATATTCTGAACCCATTCTGTCCATGTCGTCCCTATATTCTGAACCCATTCTGTCCATGTATGTACGTCCCTATATTCTGAACCCATTCTGTCCATGTCCCCTATATTCTGAACCTGTTCTGTCCATGTACGTCCCTATATTCTGAACCTGTTCTGTTGTCCATGTACGTCCCTATATTCTGAACCTGTTCTGTCCATGTCCATGTACGTCCCTA